>NC_056754.1:28758334-28900834 GCF_018687715.1 Carya illinoinensis | reverse complement strand
TGTGCAACGCCCCTGCGACATTTCAACGTTGCATGATGGCTATCTTTTCTGACATGGTGGAAGATATAATGGAAGTATTTATGGATGACTTTTCAGTTTTTGGTACATCTTTTGATCATTGTTTGCATAACTTAGCTCTTGTTTTGCAGAGATGTGAAGATAAGAATCTGGTCCTGAACTGGGAGAAGTGCCATTTCATGGTTCAAGAAGGGATCGTGCTGGGCCATAGAGTGTCATCCAAAGGAATTGAGGTGGATCGAGCCAAAATTGCAACTATAGAGAAACTACCACCTCGAGAGAATGTGAAGGGAATCAGAAGTTTTCTGGGACATGCGGGATTTTATAGAAGATTTATTAAGGATTTCTCTAAACTCACTAAACCTTTATGTAATCTTCTTGAGAAAAATTCTGCATTTGACTTTGATGTTGTTTGTTTGCAGGCCTTTAATGCACTCAAGGAGAAGCTAATTTCAGCACCAATTGTGATTGTGCCTGATTGGAGTCAACCTTTTGAAATTATGTGCGATGCAAGTGACTTTGCAATTGGAGCAGTGTTGGGGCAAAGGCGAGACAAGCTGTTTAGAGCCATCTATTATGCAAGCCGGACATTGAATGAAGCTCAGTTAAATTATACAACAACTGAGAAGGAGATGCTTGCCGTGGTGTTTGCTTGTGACAAATTTCGGTCCTACCTCATTGGGACAAAGGACTGATCATGCAGCACTTCGCTATTTGTTTGGCAAGAAGGATGCTAAGCCTAGGCTAATTCGTTGGATCCTCCTTCTTCAAGAATTTGATTTGGAGATTCGCGACAAGAAGGGAAGTGAAAATTTAGTGGCTGACCATCTCTCTCGGTTAGAGCAAGAGGAAGAAAGACTAGATTCAGTGGTCCAAGAGGCATTCCCTGATGAGCAGTTGTTTGCATGTGAGATCAAGCTTCCGTGGTATGCTGATATTGTTAATTATCTAGCTTGTAAGGTTTTACCACCTGATCTTACTTACCATCAACGTAAGAAATTTTTGCATGATGTGAATCACTATCTTTGGGATGAGCCTTTGTTGTTCAAAAGATGCCCTGATCAAATCATTAGAAGATGTGTGCCGGAAGAAGAGATGCAAGACATCCTTCATCATTGCCATTCCTCATCATATGGAGGACACTTTGGAGCCACCCGTACAGCAGCTAAGGTACTTCAAAGTGGGTTCTTTTGGCCTTCCATTTTTCGTGATAGTTACACTTTGGTGAAAACTTGTGACCAGTGCCAACGTATGGGAAATATTTCAAGGCGTCATGAGTTACCATTGAAAGGTATCTTAGAAGTTGAGTTGTTTGATGTTTGGGGAATAGATTTTATAGGGCCTTTTCCTCCTTCTTTTGGTTTTGCTTATATCTTGCTAGCAGTTGACTATGTGTCAAAATGGGTGGAAGCAATTGCTACAACAACAAATGATGCAAAGGTAGTTCTCAAATTTCTGCACAAGAACATATTCACAAGATTTGGCACTTTTGCAACAAGTTATTTGAGAATCTTCTTTCTAAATATGGTGTGAAGCACAAGATAGCACTTGCTTACCATCCTCAAACTAATGGCCAAGCTGAAATTTCAAATAGAGAGATCAAGAACATCCTTGAGAAGACGGTCAAAATCAATAGAAAGGATTGGGCGAAGAAGCTTGATGATGCTTTGTGGGCGTACCGTACAGCCTTTAAAACACCTATCGGGATGTCTCCATACCGATTAGTGTTTGGAAAGGCATGTCATCTTCCTGTAGAGTTGGAGCATAGAGCTTATTGGGCTGTGAAAAAGTTTAACTTTGATTTGAAGGCAGCAGGTGAAAAGCGACTTCTTCAATTGAATGAGATGGAAGAGTTCCGGAATGATGCATATGAGAATGCAAAGATCTATAAAGAAAGGACGAAGAAGTGGCATGACAAACAGATTATTAGGCGAGAGTTTGCTCCGGGACAACAAGTTTTACTCTTCAATTCACGACTCAAACTCTTCCCAGGAAAGTTAAAATCAAGATGGACGGGTCCTTATACAATTCATGAAGCTTTCTCTTTTGGAGCAGTAGATTTGAAGGACAAGGCGGGGAATATTTTCAGAGTTAATGGTCAAAGATTGAAGCACTACTATGGAGAGCAAATGGAGAGGAACTATGCATATATTCCTCTTGGAGATCCTAAGTGATGAGGATTGAAAAGTCTGGCTGTAAACTTTAAAACAAGCGCTTATGGGAGGCAACCCATAGATCTATCTTTCACTCTTTCATTTATTTTATTATCTTTGTTTATTTAAGTATTAATAAATTGATTTTTGATGCAGGTTTATTTAGCATGGATAAAGAGCTGGAAAATTTTTAAACCTCGGAGGGTTCACCATGAAACCAGGGAAGTTCCTTTATTTCTTCAATCCTTTTTACTTTTGCATCACAATGAGGACATTGTTTAGTTTAAGTTTGGGGGTGTAAACTCCTATAATTATTTGATCCTCTTGTTTTCTAAGTTTTGGGTTGTTGATGGGTTGTTTGATTCTTTTACCAAGCATGCATTGGAGTAAGATTGAATTCTCTATGACTCTGAAATTTGTGATTGAAGATGGTTTTGAGAAAAATTTTCAAAAATTTCTTTTATGTCAAGTGAAGTTTTGTGGGTACTTTGGTTTAAATCTTTGACCTTGAACACAATTGAGCACATAGTCGTTTTTGTCTTATTCCATTTTGCTTATGAAGAGAAGAAGTTGAATTAATTGAAAGAGGAAGGTTCGATTTTGCTTTGCTCTAGAATCCGTTGATGGGTCCTTGAGGCGAAATCCTAGTTGAGACCAAATATTAGAGAAATGATCTAGGCATTTCTTTGGCATAACCAAAAAGCTTTTCCAGCCGTCCTAAATGTCATGCCATCATTACATGGTGTGTTTCCATAGTCAACCCCTTTGAGCCTTCATGAGCCTTTATTGATTCTTTAAACTACATAAACCATGCTCGCTCTAAGCCTGAAAAACAATGAATCTACCGTTGATAGTTTGAGAAAATACTTTGGTGGAGAGTTACATTTAAAAGAGAAAATTGGTTTCATGATGAAAAGTATTATGTTTGCTCTGTTTGATCAAAGAAAAAGAAGAAGAAGAAAGGAAGTGAAAAAAAAAAAAAAAAAAAAAAAAGAAAAAGAAGTCGCCAAGCGGAAAGTGAATTACCTCAAATTTTGTTAAGGGAAGTGTTGGTATTACATCAGTGATTACAGCAATAATAATGCCACAAGTATGAGCATATTGCCAAGAAAGAGCTATGATTTGAATCATGTGAGTTTCTCTTTTAATGTTCTTTTCACTAAGTATTTTCCCAGTTTGATTTAATTTCCCATATCCAGTTCTTTCTTAACCCTCACCCTGTGGCCTATCATTACAACCTTAATAAAGACATTTTGATCTTTGATTTTGGTGTTGACTACATTAGTGGAGAGGATTTCTGAAAATTGGACTTATGGGGTTAAATTTTAAGAGAATTCTTCTGATTTTGGTTGTTCTACTTTTATCTGAGTTTGCAGGTGGTTTGAGGTTAAATTGACTATATCACACACACACTCAAGGTCTTAGCTTTAGGTTGAAGTAAACGCCTAACTCTTGCTTGACAAATTGCAAAATTTTTGATTGATTTTCTTGCTATCTTTGATGTTAAAAGAGTAAGATATTAGAGATGAAATCTAAATTCATAAAAGCTTGGTGAGTGATGATACTTCTCTTTGGGGTCGAGTTGATATTGCCTAAACTATCATTTATTTTTATTTTTGTTTGAGGACAAACAAAGTTGTAAGTTTGAGGGTATTTGATGGCTTGCAAAATTTCATATTGCAGATTTTACAAGTTCGCTCGAGCGTAGGCTTTTGGCCGCTTGAACGAATTCAGGCAGATTCAAACGCTCGACTGCCGCTCGACAGGGAGCTCGAGTGGGTTGCTGAAAAACGAAGATCGCTCGAGCAGAGACATTGGCCGCTCGAGCGAAATCAGGCAGAGTCGAACGCTCGATGTGCGCTCGATAGGACGCTCGAGCGAAATCAGGCAGAGTCGAACGCTCGATGTGCGCTCGATAGGACGCTCGAGCGAAATCAGGCAGAGTCGAACGCTCGACGCGCGCTCGACACCCCGCTCGAGCGAACATCGTATTTTGACAGATTTTAGGTTTTCCGCCGTGGGACCATATAAAAGCCATTTTTCACTCTAGAGCCGCGAGTTTTGACTGGAGAACACTCTTTGGGAGAGAAAAACATAGCTAGAGGGATTCAAATCATTTGTTTTGGAGACAGAATTCCAATTTATTGCACGTACGTTGGATTCATACACGAGCACGGACGGGAGAAAGGCGTTGAATCGTTCTCTTGAGCTTTTGACGACCAGTTGAGGCTGCAAGGAGGATTTTTCAGTGTTTATTTTCTTCTTCCCATCTTCTCAGAACAATTATGGTGAATTCGTTTATGTTGAATTCCAATTCTAGCATGAGCTAAATTTTATTCTTTCTAGGAAAACGATGTAACCTAATTCCGAACTATGCTTGTTTGTCCATGCTAATTTAATGCAATTCTCTCTTTGTTTATCTGATTTATTCTGAGTTTAATGCTTCTAATTAACTGGCCATTGATTAGATGATTATTAATCTTGTGATTTGCTATCGAAAGAGGGAATCATAGGGTAGATCTTGGATATTTCAGCATAGGTAAGTATAGAGATCGAAAGACTTGTATGAACCTGTGTAGTAATTAAATCATTGGTCTTATTGCGTTCTTGATTATTTAATTTGCATACTCTTGTGTGAATTGATAAACTAGAATCACTTCCAATTGACTATCGAAAGAGGCTTTTGGATGAATTAGAGATTTGCTAATAGACAAAAGAGGTTTAAGTTAAATTAGCTGGATGAGAAAAGCATAGTGAAGAATTATGGTGAAATCGATTTCCTAGAAGGTTTCTTCCCCATTGAATTTGATCTTTGAAAGTCAGTTTTATTTTCTTTGCTTATTTCTCTTTGAGTTGATCTAAGTTTATTTGCAATTACAAAAACCTTAGCGATTCCTCTAGATAAAATTGAGATTAGTATAATTTTGGTATTTGGCAAGAGTAAGGTACCAATCCCTGAGGACGATACTCTACTTATTACTTTACTATAAAACTACGATACTGTGCACTTGCAGTTTTGCACCGGTCACGGAGTTAGAGCGGTATTTGTTGGAGAACCTTGAGATTCCTATGGGGAGTTTTGAAATTTTAATTTGGTGGAAAGTCAACTCCACCAAGTATTCAGTTCTTCCTCTAATGGCAAGAGATATCTTGGTCATTCCTATCACCATCGTTACATCTGAGTCAGCACTTAGCATAGGAGGCCATGTCCTAGATCCGTTTAGGAGTTCTTTGGCTCCTAGAACTGTAGAAGCTCTTGTGTGCTCGCAAAACTGGTTGGAGTCTACTCCTATATGCTTGAGTCAAAATTATTCGGAAGCCATTGATGATGCAGAGAGCTATAAACTAGACTCAGGTAATGTATTTAGAGATTTTTTTAAGTTGTTATATAAGTTGATTTTCACATTTTGTAATACTAATCTCCTATACTTTAACATCTTAATATAGAATTAGCCAATTCTATGGCCAGCATACTTCGTGAAGAGGATTGACAATCTTGTTTATGGTATCTTATTTCAATTTTGCTTTCTTTATTTTTATAAATTTATATGGTATCTTATTTCCTTACTAATTTTGTTCTTTTTTTTAGGCACAAGTTGAAAAATGACATTTTTTGTAATTTGTATTGGTTCTATTATTGCAAGTTGTAAATTGTAACTTATTGATGGAATTAGAACTTGTTGATGGATGATGAGACATGAGTTGGTTGGATAATTTGGGAGGATAGATGATGGAATCTAGATGGGTTAGATGATTGATGTTTTTGGCTCTGTGTTATTTTGTTTGTTGTTGTTGTTGAAATGACAATAGCATGGGGATGCTAGATTTAGTTGTGTTTTTTTAACTTGTAATTTTGAATGAATGATTTTAGATTGTAATTTTGGTTATGTATTTTTAATTTTAGGTTGTAATTTTGGTTATGTATTTTTAATTTTAGGTTGTAATTTTGGTTATGTATTTTTAATTTTAGGTTTTAATTTTGGTTATGTATTTTTAATTTTAAGTTGTAATTTTGGTTATGTAATTTTAATGTGTGTGTTTAGTTTTAATTTAGTTTTTAATTTTGGTTGCACATTTGAATTTATTTTTATTTTTTATAATGATGGATTTTGAATTTAGTTTTATTTTCTAGTGTGATAATTTTGATTAGATAAATTAGAAATCTCAAATTATATTTTAAAAAAAATTGATATAGAAGCCCAAATCCGATTAGAGTTACAAATTGTAAAATTGAAATATTAATTGGGTCTAAGAAAAAAGTCTAAAAAAAAAAAAATCCAATAAAAAAGTCCAACTCTGACAAGTCGGAGTGGAGTGAGGTGCAACCGGAGTCGGAGTCGAAGGTCGGATTTGGAGTCGGAGTCAGAGGAAGCCAAATCCGACTCCGAAAAGTTGGTGCTCAGCCCTGGCCACGAGGGTTAAACATGGTCTCTGTTCCGATATAATAATTCTGTTCTAATATGAAGATATTTAGTATTGCTACGCCAAAGGACTTTTGTGTATGAATACTTTTGAAACAATTGTTCTGATATTTTAGTAACATGTTTTGTTCTGCATTCCAAAACTAAAAATGTTTTGTTATGCATTATGTACTCTGTAAATGGCTCATATTTACATATTAGTATATGTTCACTAGTTATTGAATTGCTGATAACTCACTCTTTATCTTCACAATATTTTCAGATGATTTGGATGTTTTAACTAAGAATCAAGAATAAGAAGCGTGGACAAGATTGTCGAGTGGAGGGGATAAGTACTAAGATTACTAAAGATTATTGTTCAGTATATTTGATTTATTCTATTGATTTGGTTTATTGGGATGTTGGCACTTTTATTAAGACTTTGAGCAGTTGTTGATTTATTTGTTGGATTCTTTCATTGATGACGTTGTAGAGGGACATATATATATATATATATATATGTATATATGCAAATATACAAATAGATATGTACTGTGTGACATGTTATTATTAATGGTGAATCGCAAGTCCATCAGGAACTGGCCGGGGGCTGTGATTTATTTTCTCTGGATGGGTGCTACTTGATTCCGGAAAAACTAGCGGGAGCAGAGTTATTGAAATGACTAAATACACTCTTAAACACACGAGAAAGAGAAGCATGCGTATGATTATTCCCGAGCTTGTTTCGAAAGTCGATGAGCTATGCTTATGATTAATCTGCTCATAACAGAATGAATCCAAAACATTCGTACAAGTATGCTCCCCTTCAATAATTGCCATTGCCTTTCTCTTTCCTAAAATCCATAGCTTTTATTTGATTTTAGCAAGTATATATTCCCCATTTTCATACATTTATATGTACTTTGTTCCTACTGTTTGCACCCGACATTAAAAATGAAAAGAATACGCACGAGTGGAGCCTTCACGATTTAGAAAACCGAGAGCAACCTCGTGGAATCCACCATTTCTCTCTCATATTTTACAGCTTTTAGGAAGATGCTACTTAATCAACCCAGGATATGCTTATTAAATTACATAACATGGTTATAAAATTAATGGCCTCGCCCCACCAGAGTTCACGCGCAAGTAAAGTAATAAAACAAAGGAAATAGATATGCTGATTCACCTAGCCACTTGCTCGCAAAGGACAACCACCATGCGTCAAGACTGTTAGAAAGTAGTCAAAAGGCCAAAGGGTGTTATAACTCGACTGTCCGTTCGCTTAAAGAAATAGAACATCGCCGTGCCCGAAATGGAAGAAGAAGAAGCAAAAGTAATGTCAGATTTTCTACCAAACGAAGTTGTAGTCTAAATCCTCACAAGGCTTCCAGTGAAGACAGTGGCGAGGTGCAGGCGCGTTTGCAAAAAGTGGTGTTCTGTGATCTCCAGCAATTCCTTCATCACCACTCACATCAATCGATCTCTTTCCACAGACCTTGACAACAGTGAGAGCAGCAGCCTACGTCTCTTTCAGTCCATAAAAACATATAGCTTCGATTTAGTGAGAGCTAGAAACTCTTGAGGACATTCGTCTGTGTTCGGATGACGAATCATTTGGTAATAATAATAATTTCATCGAGTTGAAATCTTGTCCACTTTCCAGAAGTTGTTCCCTCAGTCGTTATGACAACATCGTGGGATTTTGCAAAGGGGTAGTCTGTCGGCCTTTTGATGGTCATTATTCCTCCATTAATGATTATGTTCTATGGAACCCTTCCATTCATCGAACTCTTGGACTTCCAGAACCTAATATTGCTCGAGGGATTCCATATTATGAAGTTGAGAACTCCCATGGATTTGGTTACGATCCTTCTAGTAATGATTTTAAGCTGGTCAGACTTGTATATCTGAAAAGGCATTACAACGAAGCTCAACCGCTGGTTGAGATCTACACTCTTAACTCTGGCTGCTGGCGTACCATTGCTTCCCCTCCTCAATCATATATTGTCAAGAATAATCGCTTATCCACTTTTGTAAATGAGGCATCGCACTGGCTCGCGCACACTCCACCCAATGCTGCGGCGGGCACCACCTTCCGAAATGTCATACTTGCATTTGATATGGGTAAAGAGGTTTTTCACGAGATTGAAGTGCCCAGCTGCTTTGTTGGGGACTCTCATTTGAACATGGCTGTTGGGGTCCGTGACGGATTACTTTGTCTAGTCCCGCGTAATTCTCATCCATGTGGGAAACTGCATTTTTCTGTATGGATCATGAAAGACTATGGTATTGGAGAATCATGGAGTAAGCTATTCGATATTGACATTAGTCAAGGACTTCTGACGGTTGTAGCCTTCAGGAAGAACGGGGAAGTTCTAATTACCGTCGAAGATGGGGAGCTTCATTCTTACAAACCGAACACGCAACAAGTAACTCATCTGGGATTCCATGGATCTTCATCCGGGAGCACGGACATATATTATGGAGAGAGGGCCTTTTTTCATGGAGGCATAGTCTGAGAGCCTCGTTCTACTAAACGTGCCAAATGGAGTCTCGACACGAAAGGAAGAAAAGGTAGATGAGCACTTGCAAAATTGTTAGTTTTTGCAAAAGTTTGTATTCTAGAACTAAGACAATAATACATCACTTTCTCAAGACTTGGTGGATTAGATCTTGCACAAAATATGTAATGATCGCTTTAGTTGCATCATCATATATAGTTATAAATGGGCATACATCAAGTAAGAAACTAAGGGACGAAATGGCATTCGAGAAGGTGATCTAATTCCAAAATTTTCCAACTAAAAAAAATATACACACACGTACATTTTCAAGATTTCCCAATTATCTAAGCACACAATTGTCTTTCCCAGGACTAGGCCCTAAACTACAGGATTGGCAGCCAGGGACCGAAAGAACGGTAATGCTAATTTTCTCCCAATCTGTATGCTATTCAGTACTTCATTCTTTCATATGTTCTATATATATATATATATATTCCATTTTAATGTTGGTAATCATTAACTTATAAACATAATTCTATCCAGTAGTTTGTGTCGAAAGCTCTTGGGTTCTTCCTATTGAGGTGAAGGATGAATAGTCTTTTTGCAAAAGCCTTTCCAAAGTTTGCCAACATTACATATTTGAAACTTGAAAGACAAAAGTTATAACAGTGGCTTGATCCAGTTCCTTGATTAGCTTTCTTGAGTGTTCTATGTGCTCTATCAAATAAAATTCCTTTTTCTCAGCCATTACTTTCAACTTAGATGGTTGAGATTTTTTGAACCAAAAGGTTTCTTTTGTTTCACTGATTTACTGCCAGAAAAGGAAAAACAAACCGCAAAGCCCCCATTACAAAGGTCACAAGGGAGGGCGTACCCAAACTTTTAGAAAGCAAGATAGAGGGCATTTTTGGACAGGATGCAAAGTAAAAGCCACTATTTTATACCCTCCTTGAGAGATGGCCGGAGTAATTGGGGGGGGGGGGGGGGGGGGGAAGGTCCTAAGCTTTGATTGTATGTGGGTGTGTATTTTGTGTATTTTATTTATGATAAAAAACTGATGCTGAGAGTGCATAAAAACTTCATTTATGCTGCAACCTGTTTTAAAACAAACTTAGGAAGATAGTTATATGCCCTGTACCCCAAGGGTTATATTAGGAAGATAACTGTTGTTGCTTAAAATCACCTCCCAACAATACAAATATATTCTCCCAAAGCTCTTCAAAACATGAACTCATTTGTTCAAACCAAACATACATGTTCCTCTACAAGGACATCAACATAATTAATCAACAACTCTACAAAGTCTCAACAAAAGTGTCAACATCCCAGAATACCAAACCAACAGAAAATATCAAATCTACTGAATAAGATTATCCAATAATCTTAGTACCCTTTGGTACTAAATCCACCATGCTCAACTAATCATGTCCACGCTTCTTATTCTTGATTCTCAACTGAACCATCAAAACCATTTGAAAATATTGAAAGTAATTGGATGAGTTATTAACAACTTAGTAAGCAATTAATATATTCTAGTGTGTAAACATGAGTCAGTTGTAGAATGCAGAATAAAACATATTACTAAAATATCAGAGCGACAATTCAAAAATAGTAATATACAAAAGTCATTTGGCATAGCATAACTAAGCATCATTATATCAGAACATATTCCATGGTTCTAGGGTTGTACTATCCACAATGATCAAACAGGGTAGAAACAGAAGTAAAATCTCTCTTATCATTCTTGAAGTCCCGAGTGTTTACACAAGAAAAAGCACGCAGAAAACTACTTTATTTTCAAAGTGGGTGCACTCAGAAACAGAGATGTTGGTACCAACACAAGTAACATAACTCACAGTTTTACACTTGTTGTAAGGTCGGGACGGAAACAGAAACATAATGTCATGCCAGAGGTTTTTAGATGCAACATCATATCATAATAGAGTACTGCATAGATATAGATCATATTCATATTATCCATGTATAAAAATCTCAGATTTCATATTTGGTCTTTTTATCTAGTTGGGAAATAGAGTTCTAAAAATGCTCGTATCGACACCACTTTTGACAAAATATTTTTTTTTTTCTTATTTGGATATAGTGTTATGTAGAAAATTGACCGAGGTTGTTTTCAATGTTCCATAACAAAATATGCAAGTTTTTCATAAAAAGAAACCTCATTCCGTTTAAACAAAGTCTAGCAGGGGAGCATCACTTACCTGGAATTTCGTAGTGTATTATCTACGTTTTGCGCCCATGCTCTATAAGTATCACAACCACTTAAGTTAGTCACGGCTTAAATGTCAAGGGGAGAGTGCCACTGTCAGAGGGAGAACCCGAGGGTTAGAGTAACGTGTGACAGAGATAAAATAATAGAAAGAAGACGAGACACAAACAGAGACATTATACAGAGATACTAACGGGTTTCGGGGATGCGAATCGCAGACGAAGCACAAACAGAGGCGGCGGCCTACTGAGTATCTAACGAAAACAAGTAACTCTAGGGCCAGAAGAAGAGATATAAACAGAGAGTGAGAAAAAGGCAAGGAACTTACTGGGTTGGTCACGCTCGGCGAAGCACGATGGCTGAAACTGAACGGAGATGAGCGAGAGAACCTAAGGGACTTGCTACAACACATTCAAAGGGAAATTAAACCTGAATGAAACTAGAGAATCGAGAGAGAGAGAGAGAGAGAGCGCAGGGAGAAGGGAGGCGGAATGATGATCTGCTAGGGAGAATTTGTGCAGAGTGGGGCACGAAGTGACGGAGAGAGCAGTTATGGAGTGGCATGAGAGTAAGGGTGAATGGGGGGAGAGGGAAAATAAGGAGGGGAAAATGGAAGGAAGAAGAAAAAGAAAACTTAACGAAACAATGTCGTTTTCTTCAAACGGGCTGACTCTTTGCGGGCCTGGGCTTGGGCTTGAGTGTTACAATAATAGCATGGGATGGTAGCCGCTACTATTAGGACACCAACCACGTCTACCCACAAGGTCAACCGAGCAATGTCAGACATGCATGAGTGAATAGGAGAAACACGACAACAACCCACCACTCATGACAGCACAATAGCAGCCACTACCTGCCAGCACAAAACTTCTAACACGGGCAAAATCATACCACCACCCTTGACAGATTAATAGTGGCCACAATAACATACTGCAGAATGAGAAAACAAGCACCAAACAAAGGCCACAATACAATAGACCTGATTACAAAATAAGACCATCAGGAGTATTAGCACCGAACAAAATCCACAATAAAAGACACTAGACCTAACCACACATGGTGAGATTAACAGCACGCTACATATACATATACTCCAAGCATGAGAAAACCAGTTACAACACAGCCTTGCCAATCAATACAATACAACAGCCAAGAATTGAAGAACAAAACCAACCATGCCATTTGATTCCTCGTTTGGTTGTATAGATGAGATGAGATGGGATAAAATATTTTGAATAGTAATTAATAAAATATTGTTATAATATAATTTTTTAATATTAATTTTGTATTGAGATTTGAAAAAGTTAAATTGTTTATTATATTTTATAAGAAAATTTTAAAAAGTTGTAATAATGAGTTAGGATGAAATTTTTTGTTTTGGTTAACCAAGCGGGGCCCCTGATCCTTGTGAAATTATAATGTTCATAATGAAAAAGTGAGAGTATCAAAAGGATTGCAAATGTTGTTGGCCTTACCAAATCCTAGGCTTAGTGGGAAAAATATCCTCTCAAATTTTTGTTAATTTGAACTTATGGACTGCAAGTGGGAGGACATTTTCAAAATATTAAATTGGTGATAGTGAAGAATAAATCGAGAAAATTGCTAAAAATTCTGGTTTCAACCTACATTAAGAATACTTAAATTAAGGTTATTGCTTATGGATCAAAAACTAATTGGAGCTGCCAACATATGGATTGGAGATCATTTGGATTTTTTTTTTTAATGAGTATGGATTTTAATGTCAAAGTTTTGGAATGTGGCTAAATGTCCATGTGAATATTGGTTTTGATGGAAATATGGATAAAGCATAATGTTAATTTCGGTCTCTTTGTAAGGGAGAGTGGAAGTACCATAAGCTTATGGCTTCAAATCCAAAGATGATATATCTGCTATTGAGGCAGTAAATGAAAAATTGCAGCCAGATCTCCACCTCGCACAGTAGCTCACAATCAGATTGCAAGATAAATATGGTCGTCAGGTAGTTGCGAGCCACCCTACAACAAGATTTGGACATCATGGGGGTGGCATGATATCTCGTTCCACTCATGAGGTCGGGAACTCCCTAGCTATAGATCCTTCTTTTTTTTTTTTTTTTGGTTTTTTAGTTAATATGAGAGAACAGAAGAAATGAAAGAGGTAAAATTCAAGAAAGAGCACCAAACGTCAACATGAGAGAACAGAAGACAAGAGGAATTGTTTTAGATGAACAACTGAGATGTCCAAATTAGAAGAGAGGAACTATATATTATGAAGAAAAATAATAAATAAAGCAAATACTGATATGGCTAAATAGATTACAAAGATGTTGCTTCAACTTTTATATATTATAATGGATATGCATAACATAACTTGATCTAGCGATCTTGTAGTGGATCAGAGTGCAATCATAAGCTCATGGTTTCAAATCTATAGATTGCTTGATCTTATACTCAATTTGACCATCTCTACTTACTAAAGTTAACTCATTCTATTTTATGCTACTTTCATTCTACATTTTGCCAACCTCAACCACACATGTACTTTCATATGCTGATTAGTTCTATAGACAACTACTTAAAATGTGCTAGCTACTTGCTATGATTGAAGACAACAAAGTCTTGGATGAAGATCAACAACATTTCTCTTAAATCTTTGTTAATATCTTTTTGAGAAATGCTTTAGCAACAAATAGATACCACAAAAATAAACTCGTAAACTAACATGACTTGATATGATACATTAGATTATAAAACCACTTTTATTGTAAAGTAGATCTAACGTATCATGTGAAACCATGTTCGTTTGTGAGTTTATTTTTCTATAATCTCTTTATAACTGTAACACTTCTCTATTTTTCAAGTCTCTAGATTTAAGACCTTTAAGATACTATGGATTCTTACATGGAGAAATTTTAAGGCTGCTAAGATTCACTTGTGTAGACTACTTAGTATGTGAAAATTGTTTATATGTTTGTATCACACTTGGTATGATTGAAGATAACAAAATCTTGGATAAAGAACAAAATTTCTCTTAAATTTTTGCTAATATTTTTCGGGCCTTTGGATCTGAGACTTTTGAGATACGTACTATGGATTCTTAGGTGGAGAAATTTTAAAGTTGTTAAAATTCACTTGTGTACACTACTTAGCATGTGAAAATTGTTTACATATTTGTATAAGCTGTGTTAAAACTATGTGGTTGATTTATTTAAGCTAGTGCTTTAAGTTCCAAAGATAATATTAACATCTGGGACTGAAAATAGTAAATGCAAAATGGCTCAATCTTACATTCAAATTAACCACCACTTCTTTCTAAGGTATCTTCATGTAAAATTCTTTCTAATATTTTTCAGGAATTTGAGAATGCCCTTGGATTGGAGACTTTGAAGATATTGTGGAGATATCTTAGGTGCACGCTGGGCTTAAGGTTGCTAAGATCCACTTGTATAAACTACAAGTTTTATAGTTTGATAAAAAAGACTTTGTTGTTGAGGAAATGTAGGAGGATTGGAATTTGCATGTACTTGTTGGAGTTATGAACATATCTAAAGATTTCTCTATGTGGTTGAAGAATCAAGATTAGGCTGTCCAAAACAGAACTTTGATGCATGTATTACAAACCAACTCCAGTCAATTATACCTATTATCACTCTTATGTACTTTAAATAAAAAAGAAAAAAATCTACTTGTAAGTTAGTGTAGAGGGCACACCCTTCACATAGCTAAAATGACAAAATTTGAGTTGAAAGAGAATTTAAATTTTAGAACTTTCCTACAAATGAAATAAAATAAAACCGTTGGATATTAAAACTAGAATAAAATATACGGTTGAAGGTGGAATAGTAGCCCTTCAAATTTGAAGGAAGAGCAATAAATTCTGTAGCCCAAATCTTTCCAAAGACCTATTTGCCTAATCCAATGCAGGTGAATTTTGAGTAAATTTATCAAATTTTGAAGATGGCTAAGCTTTTGACGAAGCCAATGTTGATGCTCTAATCTTATATCGTTTGCATTCTCAGATAGAGTGGCCACCTCTCCGAAAAACAGAGCACCTACGTGGTTTTGCAGAGTGTTGGGAGGAAAAGACATCTGGAAGATGATGAAAAAAGAAGCTTCAACATCTAGCTAAAAATAAGAAAACAAAGAGCAAAGCATACAACAGACTGATACCCTTAAGAGGGATGCCGGTGTTTGGGAAAGAGTGTGGGGATGTGGGTTTGATTTCAAAGAGGAAGTATGGCAAGGCCAGGTGGCCACACTCTCCAAATCGAGCTTGCTTGCTCATGTGCCCATCAATGAAGGTTAGGATAGGGTGGATAGAAAGTTGACAGGAAGGAGAGTAGGGTTGCATGCATGCGAGCAGGGACTGATGAGGTTCGAAAGGCTACAGTTTTTGGGAGTGGAATGTGAGGTGAAAGAGACTAACATAATGTGTGTGGCTCATGTATGTGTCCGTAAAGAAAGGGACGGGGTTGGGTTCACCCTAAAAATCATGGCAATGAGAGGCCTGTAGTGAGCCAACATGTAAATGGCTCGGGGACCTAGGGAATTAGTGTAGATCTGTAGTTCTGGACAGCAAAAAAACCCTAGTGGAACAAAGAGAGATTAAAAACAGGACATTCGAGAAGGATAGGCGCACAATATGCCATCTCCTCTATACAACATGGTATTGTCATAGCTTTATATCTTTACTGTTAAAGAGTTTGTTGCCTTGTATTCATGGTATTTATACATTTCTATGTGCTTTAATACCATACAAGCAAGATTTTCAATAAATAAATCAGAATTCTTCACTAAAAAGCTCGATCTTCTACATCCCGACATTTAAAAAAAATGGACGGACTACGCATGGGTCAACAACTTTGGTGATAAACACATATCTTTATATATATAAAGTGGCTATCTAACGGTCACTAATGGAATTCTTGTTTTTCCATCAAATTTATTGTTTTACTTAACACCGTTTGTCTTGTAAATCGGTGAGATCAATGTCGTGCGATATTTCTTTCATTTTGTCCTCGCGTCCGTGCACTTGAAGCAACAGGCATCATAAGAACTCAACTTTCAATGTTCTAAGAAAGGATGCCTCAGAATCAGCTCGAATAAAATTCCATTCGATGGTATTTCTGAACGGGTGCAACAACAAATGCAAGGAAGAAGATAGAAGAACAAATGCGAGGTTGCAAGAAATGAAGCAATAGCGGAAGCATTTTTTGATCTGCTATGAAAATGGAGAGAAACTGAGAGAGATCTAGAAGATGGATTCTGGGGGAGCGAGAGTGTTCTAATAAAATGGGGATTCTGGGGGAGCGAGAGTGTTCTAATAAAATGGGGATGTTGTCGGCGCAAGAGTAAGATGAAGATAGAAGAAAGGGAAAAAAAAAAAACTAGGATTTGGTGGGTTCAATTTTTGTGCGGCAACTCTGATTTGTAGAAGAAAAGGGACGAAATAGAGAAGAGGAAGAAGTAGGATGGCAGCAGCATGCAGGAGAAGAAGAAAAGAAGAAGAAAACCTAAGGGATGGCCAAAAAGGCACCGTTTGCACCTTAATTAAGTCTGTTTGCACCCATTGTATCTTGCATTTTGGCTAGACAACAAGAAACAGCGAGTTGAAAGCGCTCAGACAGACAGATGCTGGGCACAGAGCTGAGTGAAAGGGATGCGATGGAGACGATGTGGGTATGCGACAACACCGAGCAACGATTTGAGAGCACAATTGTGCTATGTTTTTCATGCCTAAAAATAGGGTTGCAGTAAAAACAAGGAGCCTGGTGAAGTGGCTGCGATGGTCTGCTGGGTGGAAAATTATAGACAAGGGGCTAGCGGCATGAAGCCATAAGTTCATGACTGCAGTTGAGAAAAACTGGGCTAGACATTATATTTGCTTCTTAAATCCTTCACGTTCCTGTCACTCAGTCATTGCATGTCCTCCATGTTTTTGCATCCGCTGTTCTCTAATTGTTTAGAGGAATGAGTTGTAGCACCACAATGTGTTCCTATGGCCTTTCCCAACGCTGGAATCAACCAAAGTCATTGTGGAATCAACAAATGAAGAAGAAACGGGTGGTGTGTAGCACGAAAAGAAGAAGAAAATAAAAGAAATGAAGAAGAAGAGAAGCAGCAAACAACAACACATGAAAAAACAAAGGAAAGAAAAGAAATGAAAATGAAGAAGGAGAAGTGGTCGGCGCCAATAGGAGGATGAAGAAAGAAACAGAGCCTTAAGGGCATTAAGTCTAAAACGACGCCGTTTAAGGGGATAAGGGATTGGGTTTTAAAGGCACACGAGTTTGGCCTAATCTGAAAGGGCTGGATCCAAAAATAAAGGAAAACCCATTAAAAACAAGCCCTATCCGAAAAATATAGGTCCAATAAAATAAAAAGACATAAAAATAGAAAAAAGGTAAATAAAGAAACTACAACTAAAAATTAATAAAATAAAAAAATAAAGCCCAACAATGAAATAAATTAAAGTAGAGAGAAATTTAAATACTAAACAATAATTAATATCAAAAAAGTAAGTCAAAATACAATTCACAACTTAGTAATCACAAAACAATACGATGAAAATCACGTTGAAGCAATGTCTTTTGAGCTATATATGCCTTCAACTATTTTTACAAATTTTGAAAAAAAAAATATTATTTTTATAAAATAACTGTTTGATCCAGCTAGGCAAACGTGCTTTGCATGTTATTTTGACCTAGTAAATATATATGTGCTTATTAAATTACATGACATGATAATATAATTAATATACTAGCTGCGCTAATCAGAGTTCATGCGCAAATAAAAAATAATAAAATAAAATAAAAAAAGATTGCAAATTCGCCTTGCCACTTGCACTCGAAAGGACAACAGCCATGTGCTACAGGCTGGTGACCTGCATGTCATTCCGGCCTCCCCCACCTCCGCCCCCGCCCCCGCCCCCCCAACCCCACCCCCCCCCTCCCCCCCACTTCACCTCAACCTTATCCATGCATGCTTCCCGGCCATCCTTCTCATGATCTAGCTAATGACGAAAGCCCATTGCAATTTGCCTCGACACCAACTTGTTACGTCTAAAGAGAACAAAAAATGATATCGACCTATTAAATATATCGACGTTGTGTTCAACTAATTAGATAAATAACAGTTGCTAATTCAGCGAAGCTTTTATATATTATCATGACCCAAAATATGCTACTATTAAAAAAGGTCTAGAATTTTGCAGGGTGGCCGAAATGGAGATCTTGTAACTTGCTTAGTTTTTTTATTATTAATCAGTTCCATAAAAAAACACTAAGATCTTTTCAACTTGGAGAAACCACAAGCTCGAGTTTCGATCGATGGAGATTAAAACTTCAACCCTTTCTTTCCTCATCTATGAATATGTACACTCGAATAAGTAGGAGGCAATTACATTTTATCCCTTGTCATACCATTCTTTTGTACACCTTCAACTACCACTATATTAATTCAATGTGGTCCTCGATCGGTAAGATGATCTTGGTGCACATTTTGTCAAAGTATATTTCATACTTTTGCACGCATAAACTTATACCCATGATTTATAATATGGTTCGGAAAATATATAAATAAGAGTATGGCCAATCTTCATGTTTGTCTTTTAACGGCTTCGTCCTATTTATAGCTCCTTTTTTTGGGGGACCAATTCAAGCCGCTAATCCTATATATGCATTTTGATCCTAAGCACATGTCGATATATAAGAACTAAGGCATGCATGATATAATTTGGACCTTCGCAGCTTGCAAAGAAGTTTTATCCTCTTTCTTTTAATGAGGTGATGGGCCTCCATCTTCAATGGCAGGAGTACTTTTATCCTATGTATTTGTATTTTCAACACATGCTTTGAGGATTGAACCAACTAGTAACCCAAAAACTCAGAAAGGAGAGGTTTTCTTATATGATTTAAGATCTGTAGAGTTATGAGTTTGTTTTTATTTTTGGTCATTTATATGTGAGTAGGAACATGTTGGGGTATATAGCTTGCTTCAACAATGGCGTCCATTTCTCATAAAGTGATGCCACAATTATTCTCGTGAATTTGGATAGGAGTATAATCGGTCTGATCTGGTTAGACTAGGAGGAACTTTTTGGACCAGCCTGCAGTTTTTGTGTCCATTCAATCTTCTTGAGCTACTTCAATCTGGGCCAAGTCAATTTTGCCGGTCGGCTTTTTTAAAGCCTGATTGACAGAAACAAGTTAAACTGCTTCAAAAATACGAATATGGCCTAATTATGTTTTGGGCCGCCCTTTACATATTTTGTGGCCCAGACAGGTCTACGTTGTGTTTGTTAATTTTTTCCCAGGCCAACAAAAAAAAAAAAGATCAATCTAGATGCTGATGGCCATGAGCTTGGCTTAGAATGAAGAGGGGGAAAAAAGAAATAGAGGAAAAAATCCAAAGGTCCAAAATCAAATAAAGAAAACAAAACAATTACTAAAAAGAAAATAACAACTAAAAGTCCCAAAATAATACAGACTAGCCAATGATCCCAAATGACCCAAACCAAAGAATTTGAGGCTTTAAGCCACAAATCCTAATTGTTCCACTATCTAAGCTCCAATGATGATAAAACTTGAAAATAGAAAATAATCTCAAACCAAATTGCCAATCTAAATGTTTTACTAGAAAAAATTAGCCAAAAGCATAATTGCATAGTTGATAGTTCAAATAACTATTGATGCTTAACAAAATAATTTTTATATTTTTCTCACTTCAATCCGCCCTCGATAGTTGTGGAATCTATGGACTTTTTTTCCGACGCCGCTGTAGAATTTGCAACTTATATACATACAAAAGGAAAGAAACCAAATTAAATAACACACGCACACATAATAGATAAAAAGATTTATAAAAAAAAAAAACTTGTTAGTAGCTACAATTTACATACCCAATTTGAGCTTTTTGAAATCCTCCATATCATATATTAAATTTCAAAGGCTAATCAAAGCAAAGGAAGAATGGCCTCTTTGTATGACACATGCCACCCTTTGAGCACTTCCGTGTTATTTAGGAGAGCTGCCATGTCTGCAACAAGGTTGTCCTTGCCCATTGCTCACAATGGTATAGTCAGTACATCATTTACTCGCCTTGCATGGGGCAAATAGTCCTTCATCGCCCAATGCTAAACCGTGTCTGTAGGCTTTCTAAATAGTTCCACTCACCCTTGTCACCGGACTTTTGTCCTCAGAGGGGATCTCTTACCTTGCTTCAGCACAATCCTCGCATCTTACCCTCTATAACAAGAAATTTCATGAGAATTAACACTTGTAGTGAAATTGCGAGGTATCTTCTAGAGGTTGGGCGTCCTTAATCCATCTATGTCGACATTGGCCGTGGTGGTCGCACACTCAATATTTCGTCTAGCCTTCAACCCTCATTGTTTGCCACTAGATCAAGGGTTTCCTTCTTTTGTATTCTTCATCGGCTACATATGTAGCCTCCATCTCTATTGCTCTCTATAGTTCTAAACCATTTGCTAGATTCGACGTCAAAAGAAATTGGAGAGACCACACCTTTGTCTTCATCTTGTCCATCACATTCTTGGATTGTCGACTTCTCTCTACACTGCCTCAATTCTTCATCAACATGGTGTAGCATCTTTGAAATTAGGGCCCTAACCCTCTGATGGTCCTCTTTATCCTGGCTATGTTCCTCCATGATTCACCGGCGTTACTCTGACAAGCTCGTCACTTCACGACATCCTTCCATTAAATGTTGAATTACTTTTGGCAACATGGCTGCCCTTCGTGCAGTCCTCTTTTCTCGCACCATGATGAAGGTCTTGGGATTCTAAGTGTTGTGACTAGAACGAGTAGTTCAAAGGTTATTTATAGTCATGCTTTTGCTTATGAATTGAGCAAGGAATCCTTACTTAATGTGGTCCCAGTTAGTTTTTCTGACTCAAATAAATAGGAAAACTACTCCCGCATAATTCTCTCGATTTTCCATGTAAACTCCTCATTTCTTGGGATTTCCCATTCCAACTTTTTCAAAGGTACAGTTTTGGATTGTAGCCTCTGTTCCTTATAATCTACGATTCATATTGGTCATTCCTCGTATGTGAGATTTGGTTGCAATGGAACTAAATTTAGACTAATTATATGCAGAGTTGTTGGTTCCTAAAACATTTCCTCGATGAGGAGACATGAAACACGTTTTGGATCCCCTCATACTCCTCTGCTAACGCCACTCTATATGCTACTGAATATATTCTCTTCAATACCTTATGTGACACCCCCAACCCCTGTTTGGGATTGGACGGTGATTGAAGCATCAGAACATGTAACACAAGGCTACATACTCGTACATGACAGTTAAGATGTAATGCACCTGTTAATCTAGACAGATCAACAGAAAAAAAATCTTAGGAAATTCTTCTATAATAGGAATCATTTCAACTCCTTAGGTTCCTCTACTGTACTGTTCGTAACTACCAGATAAGCGACCACTCCTTCCTTCATATTTTTTTTTACTTGTCCTACCGTTATGGTTGACAAAATCGACTTAACTACTTGCCCCATGTAACAAATTCAATCCTGCGAGGGTAATTCAAAAATCACCTTCCTTCTTCGGAAATCTATCTTAGCATAATGTCTTGATAGCCAATCCATTCCTAAGAACAAATCGAATTCCATTAAATGAAAAATGATCAAATTCGTGGTCAGGGTTAGTCCTGCGACTTCCAACAGACAATCCCTAACTATGCGAGTGCATCCAACTATCTTCCCATCTAGAATAGCTACTAAAACTTTATGAGACAAGGATTCCACACTCAGCTTACACCTTCTCAGGCAATCATAAGACACAAAAGATGGCAATGCTCCAGAATCAAACAGAGCACAAGCCATATGTTGCATCAACTTAACCTTACCTAGAAGGGTAACTGAGGTTCTAGGGTAACTGAGGTTACTCAGGAATTCTTAGCAAACACAAGCGACCAACTAAAGTAGGTTTGGAATGTTAGCAGTGATTACTCCGGCATCCATCACATCCTTAGTTTCCAAGTCTAGTTCTTCTGGCGTGACTACATAAACTTTAGCCTTTACAGGGATTTTCCCTTTGCTTCCTCGTGTTGCTGCTCCTCTTGGCATATTACGTGGACATTCTGGAATCATATGGCCAATTTGACTGCATCTAAAACATGCTCCTATGGTGAATCGACATTCACCACTATGCCTTCATCCACAACTACGACATGGTGGTGGCATAATCGACGCCACATTTCTGACTACCTTCCCTTTTCCTTTGTCCATTGTATAGGGAATCTTCTTCCTCCCTATATTCTTATCAAGAGAATAAGGCATTCCCTCTTTTTCCATCATTATAAACTTGAGAAATTAGTCTTCGTTGCTCAGCCTATACTATCGAAGCAACGCTCACTAATTCTTGAAAATTCTTAATCTGTAAGCAAGGAACTTGGTTTCAGATCCTTGGTTGTAGTCCATCTTGAAATTTCATAACTTGCATTTTCTCCGTGCCAATCATGTGAGGGGAAAATCTTCCTAACTCCATGAATTGAGCTGCGTACTATCTACTATCATGTTGCCTTGTGTCAAGTTCGCAAACTTTAACACCTTTTGCTACTCAGCTATTTCTAGAAAGAAACGAATATCGAACTCCCTCTTAAAGTGTTCCCAAGTGAGAATAGCTATGTCTCCCAATTCTCATCCAAGAAGTTATCTCTCGTATCCCACCATATGTCAGGCTCTCCCTGAAGTAGGTGTTCGACATACTGGACCTTCTATTCCTCTGCGCATCCATTGATATCAAAAGTTCCATCCAGTCAATGAGCCACTTGTTGGCTCTAAAGCTCCTTTCATACCTATAAAATTCAGATACCTATACACCAGAAATCTCTCAAACGGATATCCTTGAATCTCGCCTCTAGGCAACTCTTGCCTCGCACTCTGTCCTTGCCCCATTCAGTATCTCACTACCTCTGTCATCTAGCGGATAGCTTCCACAATTGCTTGACCTCTTTCCAATGGAGGGCTCCTGGCCTCTTGATCTCATGACCTTGGAGAAACATCATCATGTTGTCTATGCACCATTGAGTATTTTCCTCCTAAAATGCACAAAACCAATGCTCGTCAGCTTCTCCTTAATGCGGAATTACTTCTTCTCCACTTCATAGTTGGAGTCTAAACTGCATACTTATCTTCTGAATGTGCCTCCTCCTTAAGGACTCAAACCCCAAGCCTACATCTACTAGATTCCAATCCTAGAAAGGGACGTGAACCTCGAATCCTGGTTTTAGGCACATCATGAAGCCTAACTATTTCCTAAATGTATAGTCGAGTCCACTTTCCTAAAGCCTTAGTGGTAGTGACCAGAAGAAAATGATCTATCTACAGTTACTCAAATTGTGTTCTTACCACCTGGGTTTAGCGTAATTTGACTACAAAATCCATAAATATCTCCTCCCACTTCCATTTTGGGATGGGTAGGGGCTATAAGTTTTTGGTAGGTCTCCAATGTACACTTCTCCTTAAAGTGGATGATGTCCTGTTTCATTCCTTCCCATAGAAAATTTTTCTTCAAGTCCCAATAAATCTTCATGCTTCCCTAGTGTGTATCAAATATGGAGATGAATGGGCTTCTGCAAGTATCGTAGAGTTTGTAGGGACCACTCTTCGCCCTTTGTAAAACAAAGTCCTGTTCTTGCCTAGACTAAAATGCAAAGGTCATTTTCTCTTCTAACTCTTTGCTGAATTTCCAATAACTTAGGGTCCAATAATTTAGTTCATTATAGTCTATCACCCTAAACTCTTGTATCGAGGTGAGGGATTCTTCTTGTTGTGAACTTCCTACCAATAGTTTTCTCATTCTTTCAAGTAGTGAGTTTACCTCCATAGAATCCCATACTTCCTTTGCTTGAGACTTCTGACTTTGCGCATCAAAGACCACATTGGCCTTTCCTGGATGATACTTGATTTCACATTGGTAATCATTTATAGTCTTTAGTGGTCACCTTTGTCTCATGTTGAGGTACTTCTGAGTGAAAAGATGTCTCAAACTCTTATGGGCTGTGTACATCTCACAAATTTTCCTATAAAGATCTATCCTTTTTGGGATCTTTTTCCCTACATTACTTTTATGTTGCCAAATCTTTAAAGTGAAAACTACTGCTGCTAATTCCAAATCATGGGTGGGGTAGTTCTTTTCACAATCTTTTAGTTGCCTAGATGCATATGATACTACCTTCCTTCTTGCATCAAAATACACCCTAGCCCATATTTTTATGCATCACTGTACACTACAAATGGCTTACGGGGTTTTGGAGTGCCAATACAAGGTTGTAGTCAACCTTCACTTTAATTACTCAAAGCTTTGCTCACATAATTAAGTCCAAATGAACTTAACCTTTTTCCGGACTCAATAATTTAGAGAATCATTCCACGAATCTCCTACAATAGCTAGCTAGTCCCAAGAAACCCTAATTTTGTGTACTATTGTGGGACGCTACTGGTCCAAGACTGCCTCAATCTTACCAGGATCCACCGCAACTCTTCCCTTGGATATCATGTGACCAAGGAACTTCACTTCCTCTAACTAGAACTCTCACTTGCTAAGTTTGGGGAATAGTTGATTCTCTTTCAGCTTCCCTAATACCAACCTTAGGTGACTCTTATGATCTTCGACATTCTTAGAATATACTAGGATATCATTTGTCAACACTACCACAAACATATCAAAAAATGATCTGAAAAACCTATTCTTGATAATAATGAATATTGTCGGAGCATTAGCTAAACCAAATGAAATCAGTGTGAATTCAAAATGTTCATATCTTGTTCTAAACATAGTTTTGGATATGTCACATTCCTTAATTCTTAATTGGTGATAATTGGACCTAAGATCAAATAAGTTTTTTGTCCTAGGCAAGGGATATCTGTTCTTTATTGTCACCTTGTTCAGCTCCCAATAAATAATGCACATCCTAAAATTCTTGTATTTCTTCTTAACAAACCATATCGATGTTCCATGCAATGAGCTTGGCCTAATAAATCCGTTTGCCTACAACTCCTATAGTTAAGTCTTTAATTCCTTTTAACTATGATAGGGTCATTCTATAAGGTGCCTTATGTACTAGAGCTGTTCTAGGTTCCAGGTCGACTAAAAACCAACTTCCCTAAGAGGGGGTAATCCTAACAATTCCTTGAACACTTTTGGAAATTCATTTACCACTAGTATCCCTCATACTTCCTTAGGTTCCCTTGGCTTAAGCACTAAGTATACTAGGTACAAGTCAGCTTCACCCACCAATCCTTTTTGGCCTATAATGATGTAATCATTCTTGGCATTGATAGTAATTTATTACCCTGGAATATCTTGTCTTCCTCTCCAGGCACTTGAAATAGCATTATCTATCGTCAACAGTTTATACTCACGTAATGTCGAAACATTCAATCCATCCCTAGGATAATATCAAACCCAAGGAAATTAAACACTATCAAGTCTGCCACCATAATGACTCTGCTTGTAATGCCCCAAACCCAAAACTATAAACGGACAGAGTTTCATCTATATTATTATAACTTTCTCCTTATTTACAATATGTATCATATGCATAACTTTCAAAGTGTTCACAATCATAATACAATGATCCTCACTAGTAATTTACAAGTTCGACTAGAGCCATTAAATTCTCAAATATTTACAAGTTCATATGCCCTTGAACTAAGTTTGCAAACTCACTTTCCTTTCGATCCTTTACCATTTTAGGATAGTAGCTTTCATTGAAAGCTTCTTTGAATTTATCCCAAGTAATGGCAATGCCTTCACCAAGTTCTTGTTTTAATAGCAATTATGTACTATCCCACCACCTCTCAACAGCATCTTCTATGATGAAAGTGGCATATTGAACCTTCTGTATGTCTGTGCAGTTCAACACTCTTAACAGTTTATTCATTCTCAATAACCCTTATTTAGCTGCCATGGGATCTGGTTCCTCGGAAAAGGTAGGAGGGTTGTGTCTCTTAAATTCGCCAAAAGGGCAACCATCTTTCAGATTTTCATGTCTTTTTGTACTCTGTGAAATCCTAGAATAGATTCTATTTGCCACATCATCATATTCATCCGTTTCAGTCTCAAAGGATATATCACCTTCTATATTAGATTCCGAGGCTGGAATTTCAACCACAGACCTCTTCTTGTGCTTCGGCAGCATATTAACCTATTTTATCACCAAAATGGGTTATATCAATAAGAGCACAATAATAGGTCCAATACAAAATACTATACTAGCATTTATCAAAATCAATCAACCTTCACTCAACTTTAGACTACAATCAACCAACTACCACTGCCTATTAGCATCCAAATCAAAATATAAAAAGGATCAAGTCTGGACTCTATGTTGTATTTAACCAACTCTTCAATTGAAATCACCGTTCTTTCCTAAGTGTCTACAGAATCATAGAGCTGAGCTCTGATACCACCTTTGTAACATCCCAAACCTAAAACTATAAACGGACAGAGTTCCATCTATATTATTATAACTTTCTCCCTATTTACAACATGTATGATATACATAACTTTCAAAGTGTTCACAACTATAATACAATGATCCTCATTGGTACATTTACAAGTTCGACTAGAGCCATTAAATTCTCAAATATTTACAAAACAGATCCTCCAAACAAAACTGTAAAATAACTAAAGTATGACCAAAAGAACACTCCTTGTACAATCAAAACCATCTCCAAGTAACAAAACCATTCATCTACAAAACTTCCAACCTCAAGTGATCAAACCAAGACCCATCTGAAATCTTTAGTTACACAGCTATCACTTCAAATGGAGGAACTTTCTATAACACTGAAAAAAATTTATGAAACGAAGTGGTGAGCTGTCACATGCTCAATAAGTAGCAACTTAATGGGGGTGTGGGAGTTGACAATTTTCTGCACTATAAGAGAATGAATGAGTTCTCAACCAAATAAAGTGAGCAATACAATTTCATCTCAACTTTTACATTCAGCCAAATATCATATTCAAGGCCACATGATAATAGGAAATAACCAATATACCACAAAGACATCATGCCGTGAGGGGTATCAAACTTGTCACAAAGATATCGTTCCGCAAGGGGCATCAAATATACCGCAAAGATATCAAGGGACGTCGAAATTGTCACAAAGACATTTATATCATGGGCTCAAGAATAAATAGCATGCTCACCTTTAACCTTTAATTTGATAAAAACATATAATATTTTTCAACCCTTCCAATCATCACAAAATTTGCACAAATCCCACAAGCCAAGCCAAAAAATAGCATTATGAATATGCACAAATCCAAAGTTTACTCAAAGTTTGAAATATAAAACCAAAGTGCACCATTCCAAACAAACCAATCATTTCTTTTTGTAAAAACCCATTAAAGAGCCACTTACCTTGATTTATGCCTAAAATAGTCACAATATTCCTTTGCCAACATCACTCAGAACCTATTTCAAGGTCATTATAATTAGTCAACTTCAACTCTAAAAATTATCTCACTTAACTCTAAAATTTCCTACAATCCTCAATCATCATGAGTTTAAACTTGTTTTAAAAGATTATCCTTCAAAATGGAAAAACTCCCAAATTTCTATATTGTAATTAAGCTTTTGGACAGAAATTAAAGTGCCTCTATTTTCTTAATAACCCAACATAAATAACGTCTATACTCACCCATAAAACAGTGACATAATCTAGATTAATAATAGGTAATACCCACCACCCACGGTTGAATATTAACTTCATATTCCATACACCCTAACAATGTAATACACTAAGTATATTCTCAACAATTCATAACTCCAAAATTTACAAACTTTATCTACAAGATTACTTAAATAAACCAATTATCAAGGATGAGAGTTTACCTAAAACTATCGTTGGTGGTGATGAAACAACACAAACGGGTGGCTGTGAGAGAAGGTTACTGAGATAGAAACATATAGAGAGAATTTATTTACTGTTTAGAGAGAGAGAGAGAGAGAGAGAGAGAGAGAGAGAGAGAAAGAAGAAAAGAATATATATAAATATATATATATATATGTATGTATACAATGGGGGGGATTATTGATATATATATGTGGGGAGAGAGAGAGAGAGAGAGAGAGAGGAGATATTGAGGGTTTGTGTTTGTGAATTGAAGAGGAAGATGGATATGGAGGGTAGGGAGAGATAGAGAAGCGGTGGAATAAAGGGAGAGATGATAGGATTGGGAGGGGGGGATTGGGAGGGAGGGCGTACGTGGTAATGAGATCAGGGGGGTGGATAATTTTAGGAAGAGTTGAGAAGGTATGAGAAGGGGGAAAAAAGGAAGGAAAGGGGTTGGGGAGGCTGGGCCATTACGCATGGGCTGGGCCTTTTATTTTTATTTTTGTTTTATTACACTACCTATTTCTAGTTGGCAACCCATAGCTATCCTGATGCAAGATACTACCTCCCTGGTTGGTAGTGCTATAGAGACTCTCTGTTGCATTGGCTCAGTCCAAACGTCACTTATCCTAGCAAACATAGTTGACACGATTGGGATACACACGAATCAAATAAGGTACTTGCATAGTACTCAAACATTCCAACTCGCCCTGAAACAATCGAACCAAGTCGACTGTTACAACTGCATTTCTTAAATTACTATTAAACTAAACTAAGGTAAAGGTTCCATACCTGTGATAACACCCACCTCCTAAGTCTCTAGAGTGCCCTTGTCAACCTCTCATGTTGTTAAAGCATACACTCTTGCTTGCATAGTCTGCTTGTGGCCTCCCCATCCCTTAATGCGCCTAGTCCTTTGTCCTTGAGTCATTGGAGGACAATCCTTGGCTTAAAGCCATGCTTGTCCGCACTTATAGCATGAGAGTAAAGCCTAACAACACTCTGACTCCTAAACATACCATGGGAGTACTTTGTCAATGTACCCCTACTCTTTTTACAAACTTCAGGGGTGATCCAAGACCACTTCCTTCTCTCGTATACATTCTTTACTTTTGACCTGATGCAACGGCGCTAAACTGCGATGTTTAGCTCTACAATTGAAGGCCACATTCACTAATGTTTGAAAATTTTGTGTCTAATGATAGGCCACTTGCATTTGTATACTTGGTTGTAACCTATATTGAAACCGTTTAGCATGCATCTCCTTCGTATGGATGATATGGGGGGCAAACCTTCCCAGCTCCATGAAATTAGCATTATACTGCTCGACTGTCATGCTGCCCTAGACTTGATTAGCAAAATCCTTTGATTTCTACTATTTCATAATAGCGGGGAAGTATCGATGGACCCCAATTCCATGACAAGCAACCATATCTTGGCACTCCACCAAATCACTGCTTTCCTTGAAGTAGATAACTTGCGTATAACACATTTTGGCCCACCATGCAACTGCACACTTCAAAAGTTCTTTCAATGTCCATAATCCAGCTTTCAGCCTTCATTGGTCCTTCATTTTTAAAGAATCCTACGTATTGATAAGACAAAAATCATTAATACGTAAACCTTTGCTGCTGATCTTACAAATGATTGACCAGTTGTATTTGCATCTATCATTGGAAAAACTCATGTTGTTATTGTAATACATTTGTGATATGACTAATAGCTCATGCTACTTCACTATCTCCTTCGCCACGTGGTTGATCTCCCTCATTATCACCCATGGTTCGTCCTTTTCATGGAACTCGAGGTCGCACCATAATAAAATTTTGCCACACAACCCAAGTATATCACCTTCTAACTTAACTCTCACTTACTTACCACAGGTCAAGACTACCATACTTCAAATTCAAGCCTATATGCTAAAGATCAAATCCTATTGCTCTGGTACTATTCCTAGATGACATAATGGATTAAACCAAACTTGTGAAGCTTTAACACCAAGATGTGGCACCCTCACTCCTTGGAAAAGATTCTAGTAAGGATCTGTGATGCAGGAGTGTCACCAGGTCGACAGCACCTCAAATCTTACTTGGGGCTAAACATGTATTCTCTGATTGAGCACACACCAAGTGAAATAAATCGCAATGGAATAAGTAAAGGGACTAGTCAGATACTAATGCTAAATGTACTAGAGGTTTGTACTAGTAAGAAAATTTATTCTTCAATAGAAATATCCATATGTCATTGTCATTTCTTCCGAAATAATATTATACACCATTATCAGTTCATCAATTACATCAAAATACAACAAATTGTACAATGTGTGTTGCCTAACTAAAATAAACATCTCAGGAAATATAAATAACTACTAATTGGAGATAGATCTTCGAGTCTACAACTTTGCTTGGGTGAAATTCGCATCAAGGTCTACGGCTCTAGTAAACGAAATCACAGTTGGGACCACCACTTTGAGAATTCTAACAAATCCCAATAGGTTAAAACCCATTACAGTACTAATAATGAGAGACAATGGAAATGAATATGCATGCACTGTTTCATGTCAATAAATCTATGAACACATATTGATGTATGACGAGGAATCAACCTTCGAGCGCAAACACATATATTCATATCCATGCCCTAATCCAGCCATCCATGTCAGTTTTGGCCATTCTAGCTGGACTTTGTATTTAGGAGCACATTCTGTTCCTGGCTATTTTACTGGCAATTTTGTAAATTTAAAACCCAAAAGACATTTATATAATTTAATTTTTTTAACCTAAAATATGTCCCCTTGGGGCATGTTTGGATAATCAGCTGAGCTGAGAATTCTGTAAATAGTAGTAAAATAATTTGTGAATAGTAGTGAAATAGTTTGAGTTAAGATGTTTTATTGGATTTTGGAGAAGAAGATAAAAAAATTTTGAATAAAAATATTATAAAGTTAAAAAGTTGTTTGAATATAATTTTTGAATATAATTTTTGTTTTGGAATATGTAAGGGTTGTATTCTTTTTTATGTTATGTTTATAAATTTGGAAAAGTTGAAGATTTGAAATTGATAAGTGTTTTATATATTGAGTTATGTGTTTAGGAAGGAATTTTTGAGATGAGATGTTCTCACTTTCCAAACATGGCCCATTCTCTCTTTGTTTAGATCTCATTAAAAAATTATTTTAATTTTACAAAACTACATTTCATTTTAAATAGAGTTGTAAAATAGTTGTAAACTAAATATTGTAAGTTTATCACTCTCCTATTTGTAATTGTCTCTATCTCTTTTATTTCTCTTCTTTGTTTATTTTGTGTATATCAATTCCAGTTTGAATGTTTTTTTAATATTATATATCTTCTAACACCAATATATCTATCTTTTTTAAAATATTTTTAGCGAATACTCATATTATAAATTATCAATTCTACACATACCTATATAATACACACTTGCATCTATGTGTATTTAATTAATTAATTATCAGTATAAATATATATATATATATATATATATATATAACCTAAAATTGATACACCATAATGTATCAATACTGAAATAATCCATTCCAGTGGTCAAACTAGAATGATTACCGTATATATCGGAATTCAAACTCTGATCCCACCCTTCTATCTATTTGGTTATAAGTTTCTCACCAAATTATTACCATTATTTGAAAAAAATAAAAAGGGAGAAGGAAGAGAGAGAATTATTGCCAAATTTTCAGTTTCCTCATGAAAGAACTATGTACTAGTCTTCACTACGTTACGTAATACGTACACAAATCATCCTTATTCCCCACCTTCATATAATATATATCCCTAAAAAATATACATATATATGATGCACATTAAATTATTATAACTCAATAATTCGTGGAAGCATAATTTGGCTATCGCTATTCCCTATTCTTAATTCTTCATTCCCATAAAGCTTTTTTGATTCCTTTCTTTCAAGAAATAAAAGAAGATCCATCATTGACTGCAAAATGAGAAAGTAGTTGAGGAGTACTAGCCCTAGTTTTGCTGCCCTGATCAAAGGATATCAAAGAAGAATTATATAACTCAAAGAGAGCATTTTTTCTAAGACCAGCTGTACCACCTTCATGTGCATTTTGTCCCTTTGCTTTTGAAGAAACCGATGAGTCCTTACTGATCAAGGAACCGCACTGTCTTGGCTGGGTTTGGTAGAAAACTTTTGAAACCACTAACTCTCCATCTTTCTCTTCTTCATTATTTCCAAGGTGGTATTGATGCATTACCCAATTTGTTTTCTCAGGCTTTCTTTGCTTCCCATAGTTGGTGTAGAGCACAAGTATCTTCTTAAAACCTTTCACCTTGCAACTGTCCAAGATTGGCCTTGTCTTTCCTGTTTTATGCCACCTCGTCTCACCACCTTCCATGTCAGTGTTCACCTTTCTCCGCTTTCGAGTCCCCGTCGTGTACGCTTTTGACGGCCGGTGAAAGAAGTGACGGACTAGGCCATCTTTGCTAACTCCTGCAATATTATATATTAGTAGGGATAGTATCAATGGATCGAGAATATTATAGACATTAATCTTGCGTTCAAAAAGTATTAATCAACTTGAAACCTAAGTACTACAGCCAAATACTGGAACTGATCCCCTGCAATTATCTTCAGTTAAATTTATAAATGTCATGTTTAAGCCACGCGGCGCCGAATAAAGGAAAAGAAAAACAAGAAGTAGAATAAATTATTAGGAAAAATATAGAAAAATTCTATTCACCACACACTATATATATATATATATATATATATTTTCCCCTTACCAAATGTGTGGTATATGAATGATAAGAATAAGAATTAAATTAGTTTAAGAAGAATAAAACTAAAAATAAAAATTAATTTTTATTAAATAAAAAGAATAAAAAAAGGCTTAGTGTGTGGTAGGTAGAGATGATGAGTAGCAAAACTCAAAAATATAAGTACCAATTGACCCTAGAACATATAATAAAAACTTTTAAAAACTTCTTTGACTCCGGCAAGTTCTCTAAAAAACATAAAAAATTAACTTAGACCTTAAATAAATTTCAAATATATAATTCAAAATAGTTTTGGTTTTGCTAGCTAGTATACGTAAATAGCATAATAAAACTTTCACAAAATAGATAATAAAGTTGATTATTATATATATAAATAGAGAAATACTACTTGCAGTCTTGAGTATGCAAAAGTCACGCAATTACTCAAAAAAAAAAAGTAAATAAATACAAGACTCATATTAAAAAATTTAATTAATTTTTTAATAGTGGATCTCATTTTTTTTAAAGTGATTATATAATACTTATACACTTCACGACTATACATAATATTACTCATATAAATATAGTTAAGCGCACTGAGGTGAAATTTTGGGTCTCCGGTTGAGCCGCGCGCTGTAAAGGGTACGTAGTTGAAGTGTTTTTTCTTTTTCATTATAGAAGGTGGTTGTACAAATTAATTAGATGGATTAACATTACGATTAGATTGGGTTTCCCGGAGCAATGCATACGTCTTAAGATATATGAGAGAAAATTAATACAGGTGCATCCCAAATTATTAGTTTTTCTTTTCAGATTCTAGTACTCAACATTCTAAGAAACAGACAAAACAGGAAATATCTACGTACAGTACAACTTGTATGTTTGCTTTTTTATTTTTTCTGTGAAAACTGGATTGGATTTCAAGAAATTGTACTTCACCGGCCGTTGAAGATGGATAATACGTGCAACTCAGTCTAATATGAATTATTTTGGTAGTCGAATACAATTTCTGATGATTCAGAAAAAATTACAACGATCGAGCTATATACATCTTAATTTGATGGACTGTTTTCGAAATTAATTATGGCTAAAAATCTGGAAAAATATACCATGAAATTGGTATAGTACTGCGGATTTTTTGCTCTTATTTTTGCATGGGCAGATCACAAATTATTTTTTGCAGACCATCATGCATTCTTAGCATTCTAGGCCTAAATTACTTTAGAAAAGAAAAGACCATGAAATTGGACTCTTTAATTAGAATTCACCTGGCAACTTCTCTGGGTGGGTGTAACAAATTCCATTCTCTCCTTCAATCGTAGGGATGAACTCGTCGATAAGAGGGTGAAGCTTAGCATCGGATTGAACCTTGCCCTCCAAATGTTCAAGAATTTCTTGATCAGTTGGATCGAACTTCACACCCGAAGGTAGCCCCGGCAAATCTTGAAGTCCAGCCTGTTGCATGTTATTTTCATCGTTATTTTTTAACATCAAAGCATAGAGCTAGTAGAACACATAAACAATATTATTATTTCCATAAAAAAGAACAAAACAAAGAAAGAGATCGAAGAGATTAAAATGAGAATTTATACAAATTTTATAAGGACCTGCTTATGATCTCTGCATTTAAACTGATAACCACACATGCGACAAGTTCTAATCAGATAATGATCATCTTTGTCGGCCTTTGCGGCGATGATTAATGTTTGGTTGTCGACACGTTCATTGCATTGAGTCATTTCGTAGTTTCTCTGATCTTATGCCCATTCCACAGGGGAACTTCTTTCGTTCTTGGTTTCTCCCCCTAAGAATGGAGAGAGAAAGGATAATTAAAAGGAAGAAAAAAGGAATCTAAAGCAACTAGATCGTCTCTTCTAATGCTTGCTCCCCTCATGGATGCTGATCTTGATCTTGAGGGTTGCCAGGGATTTATTTTCTTCCTCGCCTTTTAGTCCTTTACTCTGCATGATTGAATACATGATTTCTTCGCAGATCACTCGTTCATCTTAGTTACTAGAGAAAGAGAGAAAGGTAGCTAGCGTGAATCAAAACGGGAAAGGCATCTTTAGAAATATAGGAAGTTGAAAATTAAGAAGACGTTGAAAAAAAAAAAGAAGTTGCTTCGATCTTAAGTTTGGTTTTGCTTGCATATATTATAAATGTCCAAAAACTTGTAGATGAATAAAAGTAGTTTTGGGTCCTTTTTAGTCTGACTAGGCAAATATAATTTGTTAAAACGGGTTTAAGTTTTAAAGAGAACCAAAAGTTGGGAAAAGGGTTTGAGTGGCGATGGGGCAACCGATGTGCGTGTGTGTGAGTGTGTGTGTGTGTGTGTGTGTGTGTGTGTGAGAGAGAGAGAGAGAGAGAGAGAGAGAGAGAGAGAGAGAGAGAGAGAGGCAGATTGATATTGGGATTTAGGTTCAATGTCGTCCTAGAGTGTACATAAAGCTAAAGTATAAATCTCAGAACAAAACAAAAACAAAATAGGAAAAAAGAGCCATAAGTTAGCATCCAACCACACTCGGCCTATTCCTTCGCGTAGACTTCTCAAGCAAAGCAAGAAACCTATTTCTCTCTCTCTCTCTCTCTCACTTATTTTTACTTGTGTTACTCTCAACCTTATTTTTTATTTTTTAAAAACAAATTGTGCTGATAAAAATTGAAGGATACGATCAGACATGCATAAGGCTTGGAGAGTTCAAACAAAAACTTAATTCGTTGTAGGTGACACATCAATACAACACAAAATAATTTTAATATATATAATAAATGAGAAATGAAGTCATATTAATAGAATGAGATAAGAGATTTGAGATATGAGCTATAAAATAATCCTTGTGAGGGTGAAAGGGGCCGAGAAGAAAAGAGGAATGAGATACGATGGAGCCAAACCAGCTCTCTTCTTCTCTCAAACAGCATTTTGAGGGATGAAAACTCGAGGATTTATAGAAGGGTATAGTAATGATACCCTTATCCCTTTTCAACAACCAGTCTACAACCAATTGATGTGAATCGGTATTTTTTTTAACACAAAATATGCATCCATCTTGGTACCATTATCCCAATTCAAAAATTGGTCTATAACCGCCCGACGTGGCTCATTATTATTATTTTTAAACACAAAACCTACTTCCCTCTAAAATTGAAAAACATTTCATTCCATTTTAGAAAAGAAACACACCCCTAGGTGTCTGGCTCGAGTTTCTCTCCCTCAGCATTGTGCCTCCTGCATCTCCACCCATCATTTGGAGGTGCCATCTTAGGTGAGAACCAGTCTCAACCTCTTACATTTGCCTCTCTTCCCCCACTAACTGTCTCTCTTTGTGGGTTTGGCCGAAAAGTCAATTTTTATATTCTAGTTGATGCCATTATTCCTACCATTTAGACTCTGACACCACCACACAAAGCCATATGAGACACCTCCATGCCTCTAGGTAAGCCTCACAATCGTCATATCTCTCCCTCATATTCCTATATGTCCTAATTTTCGAAAAAACTCATAGGTTGATCCACCCACCCACCAGCAAAGACTCCCACGACCACTAGATCTGCCACCAACAACACATGCTAGACTATAGATAACCTTGTGGCTCTTCTCCATATCTTTATTTTGGTTGTTTTTTGAATGCCATGTTTCTGTGTTCCTAAGCATGTATTCCAGCTTGTCTACCATGTTGTTTGCCCATAAACATAGTTTAATATATACAATGTGACGCCCCCATATTTGTGCTTGGGATCTAATGGACATATGAATTGTCGAGACATGCATCTATGATATATAAAATGCAATATTACTTGTCCCCATTTATGATATATAAAATGCAATATTCCTAACATGCATATAGCATTATGCAATATTCACAGCAGATAATATTAACTTTTTTTAGCAATACTATGTACCATACCTATAATATTGTTAATAGTTAAAGCATAATCCTTGCATACTTAACAAAATAAACATCCAAGATTACAGTACAGGTTTCAGAAGTCTTTAATGTTAAAACATGGAAGATTAGGTTTCATATTTACATTACCAAAAAAAAACTATTGATCCAGTTCATCGAGTAATTCACGTAACTAGACAAACGAGGCTAGCAAACTGTCCAAAAACCTAACTATGGAAGCAGTAAGCTCCATGTCGCACCTACAGCGTCTAGTCAACCCTTTAGTCTACCAGTGTTCACTCTCTGCTCTGATCCTAACACATCTCCTACCATTTTGAGGAAATGGTAGTTGAGACTACCACGGTAAGATTTGATTATAAATCTCAGCAAGTTAACAGGTTAATAATGCATGCATGACAATAAAGGTATGAATGCACAATCAAAGTCAATAGTAAGTATAACATAACCTGACATAACATGGCATGAAATAACAAGCATAACGTATCCTGACATAACATGGCATGAAATAATAAGCATAACGTGACTTGACATAACATGGCATGAGCTGAAATAATTTGAACTAAAATTGAAACTTGGCTTGACGTGACATAAACTTGAAACATAACATGGATGTGAACTTGAAGCTTGACATGAACGTAAACTTGAACATAACATAATGTGAAACATGACTTGAATGTGAAATACATGAACTTGGAATCTTGTTCAATAGACTTAATTAATAAAGCGACCCCATGCGGGTGCTACATGGGTCCCCTAGAGACATGTGTCCCTATCGATTACTGCATCACAACACAAGTATCTACACCAAATATGAGTGTATTAATATGTACTCCACAATTGTTCTAGCTCCACGTATTCTACGTCTCACAATTGCTGTGTCTCATGTAGTGTATACTCCACAGTTGTTGTATCCCCATACTTCATACTTCACAACTGTTGTGGCCCCAATGCCACAATTGTTATAGACACATAAAATAAATATGGCTTCATCGACATTAGGGTCTGGAGCACTCAGGTCCCTATTCGCAACATATTGACTGTATTTCATCAACCTAGGAAATTTCACACATATTTAAACACTTCAGCGTGAACAAAGAAGATCCACTAAGATATTACCCCATCCTAACACATAGGGTCATGATTGACATGAATAACTTGATATGAATGTTCTTGAGATACACAAATTATATTCGAGACGGGATGTGACATGAATATTAAAGGACAGAAGTCCTAAAGTAGTGTAACGTGACATGAATGCAAGATGACAGACATGACGTACTTTGAGACATAAATGTAAAAGACATTATTTCATAACATGCCATATATGTAACAAATAACATTTTGTAACATGTCATAACATGTGACAGACAATATTTTGTAATATGACATAACATGTGATAATGAATATTACATGACATGGAATAGCTATAACAGATGACATTCTTACAATAGATAGCAACATATGACAAAATATATTATATAACAGATAAGTATTTCATGACAGAATAATTGGTGTAATAAATAAACATGTAATGACATGGCATTACATGACATATGTAACAGCATATGAATATAAACTATAGTTTCCTTACCCATCACACATACGTAGTAAACTGATAGTAAGTTAAAAACTAACTTACCTCAATCATTGCATTCTACGATAATAAAGTACAAAACACGAGGAGCTATAAGCCTGTAAGAGGCTGTTATAAAAGTTAGAAATTTAATTAGTAATAATTAGAAATGTGTAAAAGAGACAACTTAGAATAAAATTACCATTTTACCATCTACATGTGGGAAAATAACAATTTTAAGTTTTACTCATAACTTAAAGATTTCACATTCTAACTCAAAAAATTACTAAAAATTACATTCCTTATTGAAATTTTATTCTAAACTCAAATATCAACTCATAAAAATTTAAAACAATTCACAATTATGGGAATCTCACTATGGCCGAAACATCCATAGGCCATTTTTCTTATTTTTGTTGCAATTTCTTCCAACTTCAAAAATCATGATTAAACCAAAATTTTGCAACAAAGATTTTTTCATATTTAAAACATCCATTAAGAAAAAACTAATCATTAACATCATACTTTTGTAAAAAGACCCAAACTTTTTAACAAATAGCAAACATCTCCAAGAATTCCAAAATATCAAATCTTACTCCTAACATATTCATAACATCTCCTAAGAACAACCATGCTTTAAATAATCAATCAAAAATCACAAAACCACTTTGGTCAATTGTTGACTCAAAGCACGGTGGATGCTTAAGGGATGCAAACCTATAGATAAGAGTAGTGTGGACTACGAGAGGAAGACGTTACCTCATGAAGAACATTACCTACCTCTACACTCGACTACATGGTTAGATCAGGATAACTTCAAAGTGAGGACATCACAGGATGGAAATGAGTCTACCAGAGTAGCAGAAGAGTGCGCCACAGCTGCCAACATTGAGCGGGCAATGTTAGGATCATCTATGCCATCAACTCATTGTGGACATTTGTTGATTGTTGGTCAAGAGCTAGACAGCAATGATGAGGATGCCGTACAGCCCCCGACCTAGGTCATTTTCAAAACTTGGTTTATAATTCAGAGGATGACATGTTCTACTACTTACCCCAATATCTCGTGCCGATGGACATCAATGCACCTTCACCGAAGTCGACCAGTGACGGAAGTCCAGTGATTGGCAGCAAATTTGGTGAGCGACATCTTTTCTTAGCTTGTTTAATGTTTGTACTTACGTCAATTTCGAGGTCAAAATCTTTTATTTAGGAGGGGAGGATGTAATTCAATGGCATAATTCCAATAGGTTTTAGGAACCTCGTAAAAACCTCGTAAGTTTTCAAGAATCGACAAATCGCATAGGTTTTAGTTTGTCAACAGAGTTAGTGTTATCACTTACTATGGTGCCAGAAGTGCAATTTTGTTAATTTGAGATAGTTAAAAGTGTTAGAATATGATATGGTATGTGTCATTAGACTCAGTTAATTATTTATGATTTTATAGGGCAATAATCACTTTTTTAGTTTTTGGAAGATACGCTCGTTTGAAAACATGTTTTGATTTTTTTAGGCACTTCGGGGTGAAATTTCAATAAACAAATTGTACAGTAGGTTTGTACGAATATTTAAGATTTTATAGTGCAAAGTTTATTTTTCACTTTTTGAGAGTGAATAGTAACCTCAATAGTATCACCTATCACAGTGTTTTCAGAATTATAGTGTGGGATGTCTAAATTATGTTAGGAATGTCTTATTTAAATACTTGGCAAGATCTTAGCCACACTTGGCACCTTGAGGAGCTGGCTCTACTTTTAAATTGCCTCCCTTGTGCAGAAGTTGTCCAACTTGAGTTTAATGAGAATCCTAAAGTCAATCGCCAGGGATTAAGGCAAATCCAGTTTTGTGCAGCTATTTATTTATTTATTTCTTTTGGAATAATAAGGGTTAAGAAGGTAGAATGTTAGCTGTGCAAACTTACTTAAGGCCGCTGGTCTAATTCGAGCATCTGAAAACTTAAGGATTTGAAACCAATGTTTGCTGCCTCTCTGAAGATCCTAAATGAGAATAAGATGGGTTTAGGTACACACTAAAATTTATAAAGAAAACAGGTAAGAAATTGAACTCTATGTGTGGATAAAGAAAAAAAAAACAAGTGCGATATTTGAGATCAAAGTTCTCAAAGACTTTTAAACTAACACCTAGGCTACAGGTCCCCTTTGCACCGAGTGATTTCAATGGAGATTTGCAATCACATTTATTATCAAATGCAATTTCAATCAAGATTAAAGCATTTGGATGATGTATATAATTTCAGTACTAACAAATATTTCCTGAATAACCTCAACAGATTTCATATCAAACCATCAATCATTATGCAATTCGAGATTAAGGACTTCCAAGCTAATCGCCTAGGACACTGAATCCTTGCCTACGCGAAGTTACTACTTTCCTTACTACTCAAATAGTTATTCACTACTAATATATATCACCTAGATTCTACCATTCCTTAACTCTCTCTCTCTCTCTCTCTCTCTCTCTCTCTCTCTAATCAACAATTGTACTAAAATCCTTCCACAAAGTAGGTCAAGTCATATTGGCATACTTTCTAAATCTAAAACTTCAAGTATTCACGTAGTTTAATTTGGAAGAATTTAATCCATATACAATTGAATTCAGTTTCACTATTTACTTAAGGAATTCTATCTACTTATGTGATATCCACTCATTCTTTCTTCTTCTTTAAGTATGAGTCTCGTTCTACGTGCCGAGCTTCAATCTACATGTTGAACCTTATCTTACATGCTGTACCTCGATGGCATATTTCGAAAGTTATCCAGCGGATTTCAAAGTAAGATAGATATTTTAAAATTTATAGATATTTTAAATATTATGAAAATATCTATAGGAGCTATTTCCAGTAATATTAGATAAGCTTGTTTTTAAAGTAACAGGATTATAATATTTTTAATGAGCTCTAAAAGTATTATAATTGTGGATAATTACTTAAATTAAATATTTTAGCTATTTAAGATATTAAGAGGTTTAACTTTACGTTGAAAACTCTAATTAATTTAAATGATTTTATTCTCTTCGAGTAATTAACGATACTTTATCATTTTAAATAATGATGAAGGAATATTATTTTATAAATTTTAGTTTATAAAATAATATTCTATCTTAATTCCTCTCAGTGTTTTATTTAAATGCAAAACACTTATGCATTTTCAAATCAATACTTAAACTCATCGTTAGATCGTTTTGAGGATCCCAAAGCATAGGATTGGGATTAAATACCCATGCCCCTACCCTTTTCCCTTCACTTTTTCCTTTCTTCCTTTTCTCTCTTCTCTTTCCTCTCTCTCTCTCTCTCCCATGCACATCTAGCCCGTGCTCCCTCTTCATCACCGTAAGTGAACTTCACCTCCATGGCCCAACCACTACCGGCCACAGTTGGTCTCACTGCTGGTCGCCGATCACTTCCCACGTGCCGGCTACACTTCCTCCTGTCGGCCTGCTCACACGCTCCCCCTCTCTCCTTCCATGGCTTCACTAGCCGAAATGGGTAAAACTACATCTTTCTCCTCCACGCCGCCGTACACAACAGCTATGGTCTCACCTCTGGTCACTAAATGACCACCATCCTCCGGCCAACATTCCCTCCCACCGGCGAGCCCCCACGTGCCCTCCTCCTCCCTCCATGGCACCACCCTTAAAATGGGTTTTACACCCATTTCCTCCCCCAAGAGCCACCATACACGGCCAAAACGGCCACCAAGCACCACCAACGGCTTCACCACATCGTGGGCTCCCTCCCCATGTCCTCACTTTCCTCTACCTCTCTCTCTTTCTCCAATGGATCTCCACAACCTTAGTTTCAGTTACACAGTCGTGCACCACCATACACAGCTACCCACGATGTTTCACCACCACCACCTTGTTCCTCTTATCACCATGACCTTCTCCAATAAATTTCATGCCCAACGGAGCTATACACAACTCTCACTCTCCCTCACTCTCCATGGCAAGAGTTACACTTCTAGTGGTCGATCTGCTGCTGTAAACCACCGCCTAGCCACCACTTTGCCACCATAGCTCCACCGCATCTTCCTCTACCTCACCCTAGCTTCCCATGAAGTTCTATGGCCTTCCTCCACCTCAAGCAACCTCTCTCCTTTTCAGATTCATTGTTCACAGTGTGATGCCACCATGCTCTGCCACCTTTGACCACCATGAGGCCACCTTGAGCCTTTCCAAGGCCACGCCTAGTTATTCTCAAGCCCAAACTACCACTTTATGTGGTGGACAACCACTGTACGCGGTGTTACAGCCACGTACGACTCCTCCAACGCTTTGAGGTAGACAAGAAATGGAGTCCTCTAGTTCCAGCCCAACTTCCTACTTAGTTCCTACGGACGTTGGAAGCGTTGACAATCTTTTTTCCTTTCATGACTACTATTTAGCTGTGCTTGATTAGTCCTTGCATGACTCTTCTTCACACTAATTTCAATCCGATTCGTCGACTCTATAGGCCTGATATCAATACCTTCTACACCGATGCACGGGTTATCCCATTGATGGTATAACCCTCTATCTCTAGTTATTTAAATTTATATTAGTTGATTGGTTAGACTATAAACTATCTAGTTAGTAATTGTGGAGTCACTGCATAGTTGTAGAGTGAAGTGTAGTTGTTAAGTATTGTGCTTGATTGTGTAGTATTGTGGACTGTGCTGTGAAGTATGGGAGTGAGATGGATGTTGTAGTTGTGATACAGCGTGAAGTGTGAAGGGAGTACGCATTGAGCGTACTCTGTGTAGTACAACGATGCGCCGTGTGACGTGTGGTGTAGAATGAAGGGGGTGCGCATGGAGCGTACTATGTGTTGTATGGCGATGCACCATGTGGTGTGCGTCGTGATAATAAGTGTTGTAGCGAAGGGAGTATGCATGGCGCGTACTCCATGTCGCATAGTGATGCACCGTGAGTGTCGTAGTGTAGATGGAAGAGAGTTTACGTGAGTGTACTCTATGCTATGTCGTGATACACTAGATGGAGTGTCACTAAGGTTTGGATGGCGTAGTGGAAAAGCGTGGAGTGTATGGTGTAGTGTTGGGAATTGTGTAACAGTGTCCCAAAATAGTGCTAATGTGGCTGTAGTCCAAGGTGACTGGTGTCGCCCTGAACCCGTCACCTTGAGTCTGACTTGTGGCTGAAGGCATGTGTGAAGCAGAGAAAATGTATTAAAGAGTGCAGCGGAAGCATGATGGGCATCGTGCTGTAACTCAGAAAATGGTCTAGAGCCACATAATGTGACAGAGGTGCATTTGTGAATGCAATCCTCTTGTTAAGTGGCGGGAATTGTGTAACAATATCCCAAAACAGTGGTGATCTAGCCTGTAGTCTAGGGTGACGGGTGTCACCTTGTGGTTGACTATGGCTAAGAGTATATGAAAGTGGTGGAAAAGTATCAGAGCGTGCAGCGAAAGCATGATGGGTGTCGTGACGTGACTCAGGATTAGTCTCAAGCTGTGTGACGTGACAGAGGTGCATTTGTGGATGCAGTCCTCTCCTAACAAGTGTTGGGATGAACTTGTACAGGGTTGGGAAGTAGGAAGAGTCCTATCAACCGGGTCTGAGCAAGTTGGTATTGGAGTATAGAGTTTGTTTATACAAGCAGACGATCATTGGAATTATAAGTTGTTCTTAGGTGATAAAAGGGGATGAGATACAGGTGTCTCTGGCGAGACACGTGTGCCAGATAGGTTTACCATATGTAATGGGTAATCTGTCCTGAGCATGATTACATAGTGTTTTAGCCCTAGATTTGGCTTGAATTCATGTAGCCTATCTGGATGGGAATGAGGATTTAGTATGGACTCGGATACATGAAGGTAGTGATGAGTATATCATCTAAGGCTAGAACGCGTGACTCTCTCGGTCGAAATCATGCGTTGAAATGTGGAAATAGAAGAACGAGACAGAGATTTTAGTGTCTTAACCCTAAAGTGAATCACGGAGGTTCACTTTAAGGAATAAGACCCCGAAGGTTTTAGTATAGTAAATGGTACGTAAGAGCCCAGAGATAGACTGAGAGTGTTCCAAGTGAGGCATAGTTCCTTATGCATTAGACAGATAATGATGTAAGGTTATGTGTATGCATGTAGGTTGTCATCTGACATGCACACAAATGGACTGCATGGAATGAGTATGACATGAAATCTAGGTAAGTATTACGTTCATACTCTTCTAGAGTTTTCTTTATACAAATGAAGAAGAAGACGAAGGCTTTTCTCAAAAAGGAAAATGAAACTTTTCTCCACAAAGACACGTTTTACAAAAGAAGAAGAAATTAAACATAAGTTTTCAAATATAAGTATGTAGCGGCCCTCCTTGGCAGACCCCTTTCAAGCACCCAAAGTATATACGTTTATGCAAGTGAATGGATGCTATAAGTAGTATGTATTGTATGTATGTTCACGAAAGGAAACGAAAAGAAGCTTTAAAAGATGCAAGAACTACTAAGAACTGTAAGGACTGAAATTGTAACGTACTGTTTCTAAAACAACTTTTAAGAAAAGGAAGACAACTATTTTTTTTTAAATAACTTTTTTGAAAAGAAAGAAAACTATTTTCTTTTAAAGAAACTTCTTTTAAAACAACTTTTAAAAACAAAAGAAAACTATGCTTTAAATGATGCAAATAAAGTGTCTTAAAATGTCCCTATGAAAGTGAGGCCTCGGCCCTATGTTTTAAAATGCCCCTATGAAAGTGTTTTAAAATGCCCCTATGAAAGAAGATGTTTTAAATGATGCCATGAATGATGACTTTTTCTAAAATGACTTCTATGAAAAGAGAAACTTCTTGTAAAATGACTTTTTACACGAAAGAAAAGAACTGAAGAACCGTAAGAACCGTAAAGGAAAGGAAAAGAATGTAAATGAATGAATGGACTGAAATGAATGGATGATGTATGAAGATATGTAATGGCCACATGGACTGAAATAGAAATGGTACCAATTGAATGGACTGGACTGGGTAGATTCCAATGCCAGGTAAGTAGTACTGGTAGTGCACCCAGTACTGCACCCTGACGAAATGGATTCCCAACCCATGGCCACGGGCGAAATCAGGTCTAAAAGACTACTAACCCAAGCATGAGGGGCGTAACAATGTGCTATGGCCAATGAAAGTGATAAGAATGATTGGATGCATGTTAAGAAAGAATGCATGTATGTATGAATGAACTGTATGCATGAAAAGATGAATGCATGAATGTATGTAAAAGAACGAATGCATGAAAAGACTCTTTATGAAATGAAGGGAGCGATGCGTGGAGAACTGTTTTAAAGAAGAAAGGATGTTTTTGAAGAAAAACCTCACCTCGCAACGTTTTAAAATGAAAAGAATGTCTATGCATGCTATGTATGATATGTACGTATGGAATGATAAATACATGACTGAAAATATATGTTATTATATTTTAACTATATGAAGTAATGCTTACGAGTGATCGACTTATTTTAATTTTTATGTGTGCCCTCCCAGGGACAAGATGAGTATGACAGTCAAGATGGGCACAGTCCAAGGGGAAGAGCACGAAGGCCTAAGCAAGATATTTTGTATCAAAAACTTTAATTATAAAATTTTAATGTTTTCCATTGTAATCTTTTAATTAAGAAAAATGAATTTTATTTATAACATGGAGTCTTTTGTATCCTGGCATGAATGGAAAAGAATTTTTAAAAGAAATCATAATTTTTACCACAAGGATGGGCGTTACAACTTAGAACTAGCATATTCCTTCATAATCATGACGACATCATTCTCCTCCTAGGTGATACCATGATAAACGATCAACTATTAACCTAAACTCAAGACTTTCTCTCTTATGATTGGCATAGCTCTTCTATCCATCATGAGCTGCCTCTTATTGTGACTCTAAATGAAAGGATTTTTTCATATTCACGTAAGTCCTCAAGACCAAGATTTTACTCTCCATATATTTGTCTCCAATATAAGGGCGATCTATGTCTCCACAAATATAGTGCTTCACCAAAAACCATTTAATGGCAACTGGATAAAACTACTATCATAAATGAACCCTACCAAGGCCAAACCTTCGCCCAGATACTTCAACTCTTCCGAATACAAATACCATTGGATCCTCAAAATCAAAACAACTCCAAATATGTAGAATACTAATTTATCAACCTTCAATATCCTTCCTCTATCTACTAAAGGGTATTATATGTCTACAACGATATGAACAATAATACTCTTAATGAGAATTGTTACTCTTACCACCTAGGAAACAATTCGGCTTTCGAACTAAACTCTCGTTCAGTACCACAATTACCAAAAAGGGACTCGCTTAAATCAAATAGTGTACAAGCTACAAACTTCAATGATTTGACATTACACAAAATAATAATAATTCAAAAACACCATTGATTGCAACCTAATCAACCATCACTAAGCTTAACAATACATAGGTTTGGAGGGGTTACCAGGGATGACTTCAGCTTTTTCCATTCAGGAGACATTGGCATCACCCTTACCAGGAGTGGCTACATACACTTGAGCAAGTACATGAGGTCGTGACTTTGATTTGGAAACTTCATTGGGAATGGTCCCATTCTTCTAAGTTCTTTTGGGATAGCTTTTTATCAGATGGCCTAGTTCGCCAAACCTAAAGCAGAGTCCTAGAGTAAGTTTGCACTTGCCTCCATGGTTTTTATCGCACTCTCTACAAATTGGGTATGTGGTCACCGTCTGACTCTTACTGGTGGCATCTTTACTACTCGAGGCTGAGAGGGGCAATCTCCCTCCATATGGCCTAGCTTACCACAATTGAAACAGGCCCTTGAAGTGGGCCTACATTCTCCTCTATGCTTCCTACCACAATTTTTACAAGCAGGTAGTGGAATAGGCATTTGTCCTCCTGACATGATGCCTTTTCCTTTGTTTGCTCCTGCCATTACCTTCTTATTATTTAAGTTTCCACTGCCAAGAACTGGCTATCTTTCTTTCTTTTTGAGTTAGTAAAAGTAGTCGAGTCAGCATACTTGGCTTCTGCAATAATTGCCACATTAACCATTTCTTAGAAGTCTTTGATTTGAAGATGGGTCACCATGAGGTGGATCCTTGGCTATAAATCGCCTTGAAACTTTAGTGCCTGCATATCCTTAGTGGAAGTAAAATAAGGCACAAATCCTTCAAGTTCCATAAACCGGATAGCATTTTGTTCGATCATCATGTCTCCTTGCACTAGAGACTCAAATTCTAGTGCCTTTTCTATCATATAACAGATTCTGGGGAAAATCGACTTACTAACCTTGCTTTGGATCCTTCCCCAATATGAACAATTGCATTTCCTAATTCTCTTGTCAATGTGTAGTTACTAACTTTGGATTAGCTCTTGGTGCAACTTTATCGTTTCTAACAGTTGATGAACAGCCTCTGACACATCATACCCTCTAACCATAGAAAAGTGTTGTCACTCCTAATTATTCCCTTCGATTGGATTTCCTGCCAGGCTATTACGAGCCATGTGCTCTATCTTGGGACAACAGGGTCATGTGTATTAGACTAAGAATTTAATATAGCTATTCCACCATTCAAGCTGATAAAAACACTAGTATTTCCATGTACTCAATTATTCATGCAATCTTGTCTAAAGTAACAAGCCTAAAAGGTCTGAAACCACCTAAACCAACAAATAATGAGCATATACTCATATCCATCTGAGCATTCTCTTAGCCTGGCTAAATCACATTTGACACCACCAAAATCAATAAGTCTTTCCTCGAAGCTAGTTGTACTTCTATTCCTAGCTCTGATAAAATAATCCTCTAAGGCTCACACAATCTATAGACCTAGATCTGGTTAGCTTCATCTTCCTTACTTGCCCTCCAAATAAGATGTCACCTTGTATTGAAGGCTTGTGGGCTCGATACCTTCAACTCTTATGAAGCTTTGTCCCCTAACATCTCCCATTCAAGAAATAGACTCAATCTAATCTCCTCTTTCTTAAAGCCATAGATCCATAACTTCGGGTTTGGGTATGAACACTTGTTATTGTTGCTGATGTATAAGCACGTCAGTCAATAGGCATATTGCTTAAGCTAATCCTCTATCCATCAGGGGATTCTGATTTTCCAAATTGATGGCTCCCTTAGGATTCCGAGATATCCTACCATGAGTCATGTGTCACCTCCTAAAACACACGAGTACACGTATCGCTACCATATATTATCTCTTATACTAAGAGAAATCCAACCCTAAAGGAGACTAAAGATTCAAGTGTAATATTTGGTGCATTTTCTAAGGACGTGTGGATTTATAACCTAGAGACATAATACTCTATTACCATCCTATAACACCCCCATATTTTCGCCTGGGATCGAACAAAGATCTAAAGTTTACACAAGGTTATATTTTAAAACATGGAAGACAGGGCTCCATATTTACATTGCCAAAAAAAAAAAAACTATTGAGCCAGTTCGTCGAGTAACTTGCATAACTAGACTAATGAAGCCAGATAACTGTCCAAAAACCTAACTATAGAAGCTGTAAGCTCCACGTCACATTTGCAACATCTAGTCAGCCTCTTTTAGTCTGCCAATGTCAGCTCCATGTTTTAATCCTGACACATCACCTACCATTCAAGGGGAATGGTAGTTGGGAATACTATAGTGAGATTTGATTACAAATCTCATCAAGTTAACAAGAAACTCCAACATAACGCATGAATGCAAAATTAAAGTGAATAGTTATTATAACATAGCCTGACATAACATGGCATGAAATAATAAGCATAACGTATCTTGAAATAAAATAGCATGAAATAATAAGCATAATGTGACTTGACATAATTATGGCATGAAATAATAAACATAACGTAACTTGACATAACATGGCAGAGCTAACATAATTTGAATTGAAATTGAAACTTGGCTTGATGTGACATGAACCTTAAACATAACATGGACATGAACTTGAAGCTTGACATGAATGTAAACTTGAACATAATATACTGTGAAACATGACTTCAATGTGAAATACATGAACTTAGAATCTTTTTCAATGAAGTGACCATATGGTTGCTGCATGGGCGCCCTAGAGCCATGTGTCCCTGCCGATTACTGCATCACAACACAGGTATCTACACCAGCTGTGAGTGCGTTAATATGTACTTTACAAGTGTTGTGGCCCCACGTATTCTACACATCACAATTACTATGTCTCATGTAATGTATGCTCCACAGTTGTTGTGGCCCCGTACTTCATGCTCTACAGTTGTTGTAGCTCTATGAATTGTTTGTGCCACAATTGTTGTGGACACACTTAAAGTAAAATATAGCTCCCTTGGCGTTAGAGCTTGGCATGAGCCCGTGACCAGCTTGTTAGGTCCCATTCACAACCTGTTGATTGTATTTCATCAATCCAGAGAATTTCACACCTATTTAGACACTCTAGTGTGAACAAATGAGTTCCACTAGGATATTATCTCATCCTGGCACTTAATGATTAACATGAATAACTTGACATGATTGTTCTTGAGATACACAAACTGTATTTGAGATAGGACATGACATGAATACAAAAGGACAAAAGTCCTTTAGAGCGTAACATGACATGAATGTAAGACGACAGACATGACGTACTTTGAGACATAAATGTAACAGACAACATTTCATAACATGTCATACATATAATAGACAACATTTCATAACATGGCATAACATGTGACAGTAAATATTACATGACATGACATGCATGTAACAGATGCCATACACAATGTGACATACTTGCAATAGATGGCAACATGTGACAGAATATATTATGTAATAAATAAGTATTTCATGACGGAATAATTGTTGTAATGGATAAACATGTAATGACAGGGCATGGCATGACATATATAACAATAAGAACATAAAGTATAGTTCTCTTACCCATCACACATACCCAGTAAACTGATAGTAAGTAAAGAACTAACTTACCTCAATTGTCGCATTCTATGAGAATAAAGCGCGAAACACGAGGAACTATAAAAGGGTATTCTAACAGCTAGAAATTTAATTACTAATAATAAGAAATGTGTAAAAGATATAACTTAGAATAAAATTACCACTGATCCTTTACATGTGAAAAAATGACCATTTTGCCCCTAACTTAAGAATTTCACATCCTAACTTCACAAATTACCAAAATTTACATTCCTCATGTAAATTTTGTCCTAAACCCAAATATCAACTCAAAAAAACTTAAAAGACTTCACAACTATGCGAAACTCACTATGATCCAAACATCCATAGGCCATTTCTCTTAATTTTTGTTGCAATTTCTTCCAATTTCAAAACTCTTGATTAAACCAAAATTTTACAATAAAGATCTTTCTATCCTAAGTTTAAAACCATACTTAAAACATCCATTAAGAAAACGCTAATCATCAACATCAAACAAAGTGAACACTTAAGTTACAAGCTTTGATCTTAATCAAAACATCTCCAAGAACTCCAAAAAATAAATCTTACTTCTAACATATTTATAACTTCATCCTTAGAACAACCATGCTTTAAATCATCAACCAAAAATCACAAAACCACACTTGGAGTTTTTGGAGTTTTCGATTTTACAATTACTCCAAAACAGAAACTTTTTTCTTAACTAACTTTGATCAATCTGTTTATCCAAGACTTGAAAACATGAGTTCTTTAGACTAAAATATCACATAGTTTAAAAATGTTTCCTAAAGAAGATCCAACCATCAAACTTAAAATCACATGCCTAAAATCAATAAAACATGGATCTAACACAAAAACATCAAATTTTAGTCCTAACCGAAATCGTCTTGCATAAAAAAATCATACCTTTGAAATTAATACTAAATATTCAAAGTAACATCCTAACATGCATATAAGAGGTTTAGGATCATCAAATAAAAATATCAAAGCCTTTGGAGTAAGATTAAACCACGAAATATTCAAACTTTCTCAAAACAAAAACTATTTTTTCATTTTCAGTTTTAAAGTTTCTAGATCTAAATAAATCTATCATCAAAAGCTTTAGTCATGCAAACACTTCATAAAATTTTTGGACCAAGATATATACATTAGCTTGCTCAAAAACTACAAAACATAACATACTCTCCAGTTTAATGTCTAGAATGACCTTTCTATGGTTAAAAATGCTTTGGACCAACCAATTAGCATGAAATGAGATGAATAATATATCCACATAAATTTGACTCAAAGAAAAACAAATTTAATGAAGGAGACATCGCAAGAAAATAGTTAGAAGGGTCAAAAATCATCATGCAAAAAGACCCAGAAATATGTCTGAGAGAGCTATTTTGAGTTTCTCTCTAGAATGGGGTGAAGAACTGATGAAGTGAAGTGGAATGTGTATTTCATGAATGTAGACCTCTGAAGGGGGAAGGCATGGGCTTGAATGACCCTTAATTGGATGTGCTTATGTCACATAAGAATAGTTTAGGGCATGGACTGTTTGCTGCAGCTATAAGGCATGATGGGTGATGAGGTGGGTTTCTCCTTTACATTAAGTCACTATTCACTATAGCCAAAGGCAAGGGATGGCCTACCATGTGGGAGAGGAAACTTCTCCAAAAAGCTTTGCTAAGGTGGCCAAATTCATGGGCCTTAACCAAGTGGGCTTCAATTTGGAGTTCAAAGTTTAAAATGTTGGATAATGATGTCATAACAAGAATTTGATGAATTAATAGCACTTAGAAGTGATTTCATCAAGTGATTAAACACAATGCTAGAAATCATATCGAAAAGGATTTAGAGGCCAACTTTAGGGTTTGGAGAAACTGTCTAGGGTTTTGATTTCAATTAAAATTTTGGGATTTCAATTGGATTCCAAATTTTTAGGATTTTTCTAGAGTCGAAATCCTCATTGGTCTGGCACAAATTGGTTGATCAGATGAAAGAATAGGGCTTCACTTAGGTGGCATAATCTTACACCTTGATTCCTTCACAGACCAAATCAAGGCTCTTCAAGGTGCCAAGTGTCTAAAATTATTCACCAAGTGTAGATAAGATCTTGGCAAGTGTCCAAATAAAACTTCCATAACCTAATTTGGACATCTCACACTATGATCTTGAAAACATTGTGCTAGGTGTTACTATTGAGGTTACTATTCACTCCCGAAAAGTAAAAAATAAACTTTGTATTATAAAATCCTAAATATTCATACAAACGTACTGTACAATTTTCTTTTCAAAATTCCACCCCGAAGTGCCTAAAAAAACAAAAGGCGTTTTCTTACAAGCGTATCTTCCAAAAACTAAAAATGAGATTATTGCGTCATAAATTGCTAAATAATCTATTGAGTCTAATGGCGCAGATCATATCATATTCTGACACTTTTAACTACCTCAAATAAATAAAATCGCGCTTCTAGCACCGTAGTGAGTAGTGATAACACTGACCATGCTAACAAATTAAAACCTATGAGATTTTTTGATTTATGAAAACCTATTGGGTTTTCGTGAGATTCCTAAAGCCTATAAAAATTCTGCTATTAAATTTCTAGGGGAAATTTACGTACAAGTACTCTGTTTTAGTTTGATTAGAGATACAAATCATTGACTTTTAATGGGTTTTGGCTAGATTTGCAAGATCCACATAAAAAGATTATGGAATTATTATTGTTTTAAAGATCATAATTGATTGATTTAGTAAAAGAAAACTCACTAATAATGAGATTCCTTATGTTGAACAAACATTAGAATCATTATCATTATCAACAATAGTTCACGAAAAAAGAACTTGGCTTTTTAATTTTTAGCTAGAATTGTAATACCCATATAAGAACCAAGATCCCTAGCATGCCTTCCTTATTGGAAAATGATAAACCTACAACTAGTGTACAATTATTTTACAACTCTATTTAAAATAAAGGGTAATTATATAAAATTAAAAATATCTTTTAATGTCGTGGCACAATTACATTAGTTTATCCGAAGTGAGTAATAAAGCAGTTGTAAAAAAGTTGTAAGTGTATCATTACCATTCCTTAATTTATAGTGAATATAGGAAGTGTAATGCGGTTTGAAATTTTCATTCCATGCTCTCCTCTTTCATTTCAGCAATTAAATATTTTTGCAACTATTAATAGTATTCCAACAAAAATTTTATTGAAAAACTATTGACACATGCACATTAAATTGTATTTATCAAGCTAATATTTCAACTATATTTGTTAGTTGGTTTGAAGGTGTGTGATGTGTGTGAGGATAGGTAAAAATGTTGGACAAAGAGAGAATGAGAATGTTGAAAAGCAAGGGTGGGCATGGTATTTTCCTCAGAAAAAAGGAGGGAGGTGAGAGCATACCATTCAAGGTATGCAAAGCAAGTTGGTTTTGGCGTGATAAAAAGAAGTTCCAAATTCGGAGATTCGAGAAAGTAAGGTATTTCACTCTTGTTTGTGTCTGTCAAGGCATGCCTCTGAGCAAATCATTGAATATTCTTAAGTCGACACCGATGGAACATAAAGTTCCCAAGGAGAGGATCAATAACTTATTAGGTTTTGATGGAGAGTTTTACTTGACTCATGTTATGCTTGAGCCTACGCATGCTCTCAATGCTGTAAAACTAAGACACATTAACTGTCATAAGAAGTTAGATGAGCCAATGAAGTAAATAATAGAATACAATGATATGGTGGGCATTCAAATGAGCAAGATCTACAATTATTGCTATGTTGAGGTAGGAGGGTGCGAGAATCTCACGTCTTGAGAGAGAGAGAGAGAGAGAGAGAGAGAGAGAGATACACATAATTATATATATGAGGTTAGATTACTTTGGATTGGGTTAGTAGGTGCCAAAAAAATTTCATGAGAATCCCAGCGCAAAATGAAGGTTTCTATTATGTCATGGAAATTAATTTTGAATCTAGATTGCATAATGTATAGCTTTTGACACAACAAACTTGACCAACACATTTAAAATACCGTTCACTAGCTCCCTTTCTAGGGTTCAATCATCATGGCCGTTTGGATAAGGTTTGATCTCCAAGGAGGATACAAACACATTGTTATAGTTGTTTAAATCGTGGCTTGAGTGACACCAGTTTTGCTTGTGGCATATAATGAAAAAAAGGTTTAAAAACTTTGATGCATATGGCCAATTTGATGACATCAAAAGTGAACTGCATAGGTATATTTATGTGGCACCCCGTTCCTCATGAAGGTCTAGGTTAGGATTTGTGGTGCCCAAAGTGTCGGCCAATGGTCGACACCCAAGAGGGAATTGAACTAGGCATGTAATTTTTTAAAGTGAAGTACATGTTAAGATATTTATTTATCTAATGCAATGGAGATTTAAGTAGGATACGTTGTGGAGACAAAGCTAGTTATTAAGTACTAGAATGCTAAACTTCACAACAAAAGGAGGGCCTCTCACCCTTCATTAAATCCCAAGATATTATATCATCCCAATATATATAAAGTTACCAGACATAAAGCGGCAGACCAAGTACAAGTAGTCATCTGACTTAATATTCTACATATTCTAAGGAAAGTACAAGGTAACTACAACTGCTACCGATCTCCATACTTAGCATGGATGGGTTTGACTCATCTTCCTCAAGTGTCATGCTAGGATCTCAATCTACATTAAAATCTATGGTCCCAAAAATGAAACCATAGGTAGGTTAGGTAGCTATGACAAGATTATTAATGAGAGATAATGCTACCGAAGGTGCTATGAATATTTTCATGAAAGATTGGACAAATGCATATTTGCATGGCGACGAATCACCCTCTCAAATAGTACATGAACATACATAGGTATGGCAAGAAATTACCCTCTAGGAATGCTACCCTTTACTCTTATGTGTAGTATAGAAACACATCAGTATTAGTATGGCAAGAAATGATCTATCTCCAATGTGAGTATAAAACTCGTTAAAACTAGTATTCAGCCTGTTTCATTTATATTATCATTCTTCCACCACATTGGAGATACTTATTACATCATTGGTGCTTATCACATAAATATTTCTTACACAACCAAATGTTTGTCACACAGACTTTTCACATGGAGATACTTATTACATCAAAGATGCTTCTACCCAGTCAACCAGCTTGAGAACACCAACATGTAATATGCCAAAAGATCCTCCATCCTAATTATCAGGCTAGGCCAAATACGACATTGTTCCACCCCAATCCCTATGAGGCTTTTTCCTTCTTGTGTGAAGCATGTGACAACGTTTCACAAGAATGGTTTGGAGAAATTCTCCATCCCGTTCCATAATCATAGATTCACGCTATTGACTTCTCACACAGAGATAAACATTCTCATACAAAGATATTGGGTTCCCACATAGAGATTCAAAGTCATGTATTGAAAAATTAACACATTCAAACATTCAAAACATTGGAAGTCAGCTTGTAAATATACACATAATGATTGAAATATTTATTAATGCCTTTAAAATGGAGGCAAAGTTACAGAAATAATGCAATACCTTTTACTCACAACATTTGCATTACGTTGCTCAATATTGTCTTAGAAGCTAAACTACTTTCCTATGTTGAAAATTCTTTCATCACTACTGTGCTCCTTGCTTTCCGAGCTCTTTGGTGAATAAAGTCTCACAAGTGATTTCTCATATTACATTTAGGTCCTTTAAATAGGGTGAGATTGTTAGATGTCCTTTCTTACTCCTTTTTTACCCGGATCTGCTGTAAAGATTTTCTTTAATCCTTCCCTTTCATACTAGAGGATGACAAAAAAGACTACCAAGCATGGTCTGCCATGCTTGGTCCTCTAACTTTCCTTGATAGAGGGTCTCAATTGTGGCTTGAGTTGTACTGCTACATTCAGACTAACTTCACCTTTCACCACAAAACTAATTGAAATGTGACCATTCGGACGGAGTAAGGCTTTTGCATTTTGTACTGCCATTTTTCTAAGCACTTCCATTTAATTTTGGAAAGCTCTATCACTTACACAGTATCTTCTAGACTGCTACTTGCCTTGGCAAGTAACTCTTTGATTTGTCAGAGTTACTAGCTTCCGCAGTTCTTTGTTCTTGCCTTCTCTATAAGTGGCCTTTTCATGCTTGCTTTTAGTGAAATGGCACACTTATCTCTACTACACTCTGGGACACGTTAGTCGAGCATTTGCAAGGTCCTTGTTTGTCTATGCACTAGACTAGTTGCACTTTACCACTTGAGTGTTTCTCATCTTTGCCTTTCACTCTATTCCAAGAATGGTCCATCCCCTTTCATGCTAGGTGGTTGCTCATAGTTTAAGTCACAATGAATATTTTTGAAATTTTGCTTTCATTTTCCTTGTGGCATATTATGGGGAAAAAAAAAATTGAGAAATTTGTGTGTGCTAACAGGCATGTTTACGACACATTAACTCATGATGAATTTGATAAGTGTTGGCCTCAACTTCTTGATATTTTTTGTTTGCGTGATCATGTATGGCTTGAGTGGTTATATTCTTAGCAGCATTTATGGGTGCCAGCTTATGTAGAAACCATTTTTGAAAAAGAATTTCAACTACTCAAAGAAGTGAAAATATGAATGCATTCTTTGATGATTACATCAATTCAAAGATAGTGCTTAACCAATTAGTAGATCAGTACAATAATGCACTTAAACGCAAGATTGAGACTAAAAGTGTAGCTAATTTTAGTTTTTTCCACGCGCAAATTCCGTATATAAGCTATTATCTCATTAAGAGGCAATTCCAAGAAGTTTATACAAATGCTATGTTTAAAGAAGCTCAAGAGGAGTTTTGAGGTGTACTATATTGTTGTACGGTGACAATTAGGTGTGAAGGCTCAAATTTTATGCAATATGTTGCTAATAAGGTCAAAGTTATGGATGTATTCATTAAAATTCCATACTATGTTGTTCACTTTAATGGTACACAGTGTGAAGTGAGCTACATATGTCATTTGTTTGATTTCAAGAGCATTTTGTGTAAACATTCCCTTCATGTCTTGACATTCCATGATAAGAATGAGTTGCCTTCTAAATACATTCTTGATGCGTGGAGGAAGGACTTGAAAAGAGATTATACACTCATCCAAAGTAGCAATGATGATTTTAGTTCTGGTCCACATGCACACCAAATGAATAAATTGAACAAATTTTTTTTATGCAATAGCTTTAATTGCATCAAATAGTAATGAAGTTTGCTTGAAGTTAATGAGTAGATTATGTGACACCCCCAAATCCCCACGCACGGATACGGAAAAATCAAGACATTCGGATGATGACATCACGGGTCACCACCCTATCGGCGAGTGTCAAATGTGTATAAAAGCAACAAATTTGCAAAAAGAAATACACAGCGGATAGCAAAGTCATAAACTAAGTACTAGAATTTTTCTTGTTTAATACAAAGCTGTTCAAAACTTACATATTAAAATATTACAAAACACAAATATTATTTCAAAGCCAAAAACAAAGCATAACCCAACTCAGAACTCCAGCGGAGCCGCATCCTCGGGCTCAGCCTCCTCCTCCTCCTCGATATCTGCACCAAAATCTACGGAACCAAAAATGGTGCCGCAGGTAAGTAAAATCCAAACACCACTAGATAAAAATATATAAAACTCAAACAACATGCATGAGAGAAAAGCCAATGCACATGTCTCGTAAAACCATATTTTTCCATGCACGCCAAAAACCCATATGGCCCAAAAACATATCGCTTAAAACCAAGCCTCACCATTATCCCAGATAATGGCCCAAACCACCATTTTCCCAGAAAATAGATCAAAAGCCTCAAAACCAAACCTCGCCATTTTCCCAGAAAATGGTCTGCATCTGAAAACCATAAAAACAATCCAATTATCCATGCACCATGATCTCCCCTAGGGATCATCCATACATCCTGGCTCTGTGCCACACCGCAGGTAACGACTACGCGTGTGACACCTAAACGAGTGATACCCAGACTCGCACCCAGCGTGTACCTGGCCAGGCCATCCTCTAGTCCCCGCCATTCTAGGGACCACGGAGTCGACACGACAACGTTACTATATCGTGCGATCCGGTCGTCGCCCTGCGACAACCCAAGGGATGTCCTTCAGTATTATCCAGTCCTGAGTGACCAGAGGAGCTCCACCGAGATAATAACCCATCCTGGCTTGGGCTCGTGAGACACACGCACCCGAAATCCATTTACGCCAACAAAACATGATTTTCTCACTTAAAATAAAATGCACATGTATGCAATATGTAAGGCACGCCTCATGACACAAATAACCAAGCAATCACAAACAGCCAAAACCAAGCACTCCGTCCTCAATCCATCCGACCCCTGAACTTCTCGGACTCAGTCCGGAATCAACCAACCAACAGATAAATATTTATTGTAAGAGCAAAATACATTTAAATCTAAAAGTAGAGTTTGGAAAATACTTACAGCGCTATATGGTATTTTTTGAAAGCTCGCGGCGTTGCAAACGGCGGAAGAAAAGCAACGTAACAGTGTCATTTACACTATGGCCGTGGGTAATAAATTACCCACTTTCTAACAGGGGCAAGCCAAGGTATGAAATTGATAAGCAAAGGTCTTGAGATATTTATGAAACTAAGGGAAGTGAGTTTTGGCCGTGGGTTGTGGTAGAAATGGTGGTGGAAACGGAAAAAGCCCAAATCGGAGTTGAGCTCGTGGGAGCTGCTTCGACAACGGATCAAGGCCAGAAATGGGTGGTTTAGGTCGGTAAGAGATAGGGGAAGAAGCTGTGAAGAGATGGTGGTCGGAGGTGGTACGATGGCGCCGGAATCAGTGAAAAACCGTGTGGCTTGGAGGAGCTCGTGGTGGCTAACGGTAGTTCGAATGGAGGTGAAACTTGGTGGGGATGTTCACCGATGAGAGGGGAAGAAAATTGGGTGGGTGGTGTAGGCCACACCGCCGGCGAGCGGCAGTTCTAGGCTGTGAAAGCAACCAACAATAGGGGAGAAAAACAGGACAGGTGCCGTGACTTCCAACCTTGTGTGGCTGCTAACGGCTGGTCCGATGGCTCTAAAAATTGGTGGGGATGATCTCTGGTGGGAGGGGAAGAGAATGGTGGGAGTGGTACACTACACGGCGGCCGAACGGCGGAGAACCGGGAGGTCAAAGGGGCGGCGACGGTAAAGAGAAAAGAGAAGGAGTAGCGCGCGGGGAGAGAGGAACTGGGGAAAAAGAAGAAAAAGAAAGAAAGGAAAGAAAAGAATGAAAAGAAAAAGGAAAAGGGAAAAAGAAAAAGAGAAAAGAGAAGAAATAAGGTCCAATTCTCACTCCGGAAACCAAAAACAGATCCGCCGAAAATGATTTTAAAAACTGTAAAACGACTAAATAAATTAAACAAAACATCAAATAAATTAAAAACCAATTTAAATACATTAATTTAAAATAAATAAACCAATATATTAATTAAATTAAAAATAACCCTTAAGTGAAAATACACGTAAAAGCGAGTCATCACAGATTAGGGAAGCTGAAATTGGAATGCATGAACCATAAGCCAATGTGTGATAATAGTTTACCAATTGATAATCGTTCAGTTGTAGTATTAGGAGTAACAGAAGGCAGCAAAAAGTCGCAAAGTCCTATAGCGGTTCAAAGAAAGGGGAGGCCAATTTTTAAGCAAAAAGGATAATCATGAATTGAGAAACCAATGAATCGATTAAAATTAAGGAAGACTCAAAGGTCTCGTAAAAGCCATGTTGTGTTTATAAATATATTTTATCACTTATTGACATTAGCTCTTTGTCCTAAAAACCTGAATAGAAGAATAAGATATAACTATAGAGAAAAGATATTTGCAACTTTGAATTGTGCAATTACTGTAAAATCTTTTTGAAAAAAGTGAATAAAACATGAGACCCACATGAAAAAAATTAATTTTTTAATAATGGGTCTTACTTTTTTTCTAAGTAATTGCAAGGCATTTACGCACTTTATGGTTATATGTAAAATTACTCGTTGCTATAAGATCTAAGTTTGGCTTATCTAGTTTGGTTGTGCTTGATTTTCTCACAACCTCTACCGCTCTATCAACGGTGGTATATATTGTTTCAAAATATTCATAAATAACGTGATTCTTTGATGTATATTAATTGTGAAATGTCTTTTCTGTCAAGTACAACAACCATCTTATCAAATTTTGGATAAGGATATATAACTTAATATTTATAAGTATAGTCTTTGTATCATTTATGCATAATTGGATGAACTTTAATAATACTCCAAAAAGTACGGCCATGGATGTAACAAGGTAATGTAAATTTGGGATTGTAGACCCACTCTTGACAAGAATATCCCATGTACAGGATGCAAAATGGTTTTGTAAGAAGTTATTTGACATGGAGGAGAGTTGGAGAGTCGATATTTTGCGTGTTCTTTGACAACTGCTTTGCTAGTTATTGGATTTTATATTTTGCTAGGTTTTTGATCAAATAAACAAAATACAAGTTGGGTTATGTGGATTTGTAACGTACAATTGTTGGTTTTGTACGAAAAATATGTAAAATTTTATGCACGTATACATTGTCTTAAGCTCCATAAGATGCAATACGTCATGTATATTTTGTAAGATCCAAGAAATATATTAAATTTTGGAGGAAGTTGACAAGAAAATGTTTTAGTGCTTTTCTCTCTGTACAACCTACATGCATGCACGCACCACCCTCTCCGGCGCTGCTCGCCGGAGTTGACAACCTTTACTCTGCCCCTTTTGCTTCTTTTCCTCCTTTTCCTTTCTGCTAAGTATCCTTTACAGTTAGTTCCAATGGATGAAGTTAGGCATTTTATGGTGGAGTCAAAATCTTTCTTTTTCTCAAAGGTAGGAGCTAACAGTTTTGGTATTATTGAGAAGAACAGGCATATGGTTTTATTCATACTCATTAACGGTGCTACAGCCTCTTGGATTGTGAGAATGGTCATGGAAGCCATTGATGCTCCTCTGTGTGAAGGTTTTTTTAAGAAACTAAGAAGGGGGAATGGGTTGTTCACTTTGCAACTGCTTAGAAATTCTAGGGGACGTTACCTCCTTCTAGAGGAATTCAGGAGAAGGGGTTCGTTGATCATCCCCGAAGGAGCTAAGGGTAGCGGCTGGGAGGGGTTCTCTTATCACCTTAGGAAGGTGGCTGAGCAAGTGGTGCCTCACTTAGAGATTGTGAAACAAGATGGAACCGTCGTGGAGGCAGGAACAACCTCATACGCAGCTGCTTTGTCTGGTTCTTTGCCAAAACATCTTTTACCCAGTGGTTCCAACATACCTAATTCTTGCCAATAGTATTAGAAGGATCTTCTGACGGCTGTAAAAATATGGGGGATGTCGAGGGTGTCCTTTGGGCTGTTAGAGCTCAACTTTCTAGAGTAGTGCAAGAAGTTTCATCTTTGATGAAAAGGGTTGATTTGGGTCTGAACATGGTGATGGGACTAGACAACGTAGGTGGTGGGAGGAAATAGTCTACGCTTTCTACTTTTTCCCGGGTTGCTAATCAGTCTACGTTAAGGGGAGAGGAATGAGGGGTAATTGGGACTAATGGGTTCAATGGGCTGGGCCCTGTTTTAAACACATCCTTTAGGCCCTTGCAAGACCGGGTGGTGGGGAAGAATGTGGTAGAGCCCAGGGCCAGGCCGAACCCTCTTGCACAACCAGGAACTCAAGGCCCTCAGTCACAAGCCCCAAGGCCTCACTCATGGGTCTCAGGCCCACTCACGGGCCATGGGCCCCAAGCCCTCCAGACAGAGCCCCCAGCCCCTCAAAACAGGCTATAGAGGCCTCGGCCTCCGGCTAGTGCATGTCCTCCCTGCCGGCGATGAACAGGGCATCCCTTCCGACGACACAGAACACTACGACAGTCACCTGTGAACCACCCACAAGAGTGCTGAAGCACTCGAAGACTTTTTTAAGAGCCAACAAAACTTCCTCGGCTATGAAGGACCAACCCGAATCGTCCCAGGCCACCAGCGTCTCGCCATCGACACAGAATAGGTCGATTGACTCTAACGAACCTGGGGAATTCTTTTTGAAGACAAAAAAAACCCATTGAGTGTAGTTCTAAGGGAACGGGGGCACCGTGTACTCTCGGTCTAACCGTGGGGGTAGTCTCTGATGACCCGATTCTTTCCTTAAGACTTTCTAAATCTTTATCCAGGGTTTTATGCACTGAGGTGGAGGAGCTTCTACAGAAGGAGGGTCCTCGGAGGAAGGGTCAATATATGGGTCAAATTTACAGCTTTTTTGCAAGGAAGTAGGGACTGAGAATTTATCAGCTTATCCAAGTGAACCTGAAGATCTACTCGACCCTCTTTGTTCACTGCCACCGGCTGATACAGGGACTGATTTACACCCAGAGTGGATTCTTCAGAAGGTCAATGAAATGCGGCATTGCTTGGGCATGTCTTGTGAAGGATTCAAGGACCAGATGCAAGCTCTCCTCTTAGCAATCCAAGCTGGCCAGCCTTCTCTTGCTAGATCTGGAGGCAAGAAAGATAGGGAACTCAAGAGATTGACCTGTTCTATAAACTATGATGCTTGGGAAGGGCAGCGTGGGTAGAGGGAGACACAAGGATAGGGTGAACCTTGGTGATCCATGAAGCCCAAAATTCTAGCATGGAATGTTCGTGGCTTGAATGACTCAAACAAACATCTCTCCATAAAGAATCTTTTAAAGGAATGGAAGGCTAATGTCATTTGTTTTCAGGAAACGAAACTAAAGCTCATTGAGAGGCATATCATTAGAAGTTTGTGGAATTGACCTTATGCAGGATGGACCACCCTCGCTTCTAAGGGTGACTTAGGGGGTATTTTGGTAATGTGGGATAAGAGAGTAGTTAATTGTATTGAGGAATGCATCGGTGATTTTTGTGTAGCTTGTTCTTTCTCCAATGTGGACGATGGTTTTTCTTGGAGCTTTGCAGGTGTTTATGGGCCAAATGATGACAATAGTAGAAAACTTATCTGGGATGAATTGGCTGGCCTTTGCAGTTGGTGCGACATCTTGTGGTGCATTGGGGGCGATTTTAACATCACCCGGTTTCCGAGTGAGCGGTCCGGGGTTTCTAACACAGGTTCAGCCATGACTGATTTCTCCTCACTCCTTTTTGATCTAGACTTGGTGGACCTCCCTTTGGTAGGGGGAGATTTTACTTGGTCAAACGGAAGGGTTTGGTCAAGGTTGGACAGGTTTGTTGTCTCCTCTTCTTGGGAGGCTCACTTTCCCACTCTATGTCCAAAGCGACTTCCCCGGCTTTGCTCAGACCACTTTCCTATCATATTAGATTGTGGGGGTCTCCATGAGGGAAGGAGGTATTTTAAGTTCAAAAAATCTAGTTGAAAGTTGATGGGTTCCTCGAGAAAGTTAGCGCGTGGTGGTCATCTTATCAACTCACGGGTACTCCTAGTTTTATTCTCACAGGGAAACTAAAAGCTTTGAAGCAGGACCTAAGGAAATGGAATTTGGAAGTCTTTGAGAACATTAATGACCAGCGTAACAGTCTATTCCTAGAGTTGCAGCAGCTTGATGCAAAACAAGCGACGAGGACTTTGTCGGTCGATGATGGGGTAAGAAGATTAACTGTTGTTGCTGAGCTGGAGAAACTTACCCTTATGGAGGAGATTTCGCGGAGGCAAAAGTCACGGGCACTTTGGCTAAAGAAGGGGATAGAAGCACAAAGTTCTTCTGCAGAGTTGCCAACTCTTACGTTAGGAACAACTCCATAGAGGTCCTCCACGAGGAGGGCAGGGTCGTAATGGGTAGAGAGGCGATAAAGGACCATATTGTCCACTTCTATGATAAGCTTTTGACAGAACAGTATTTTTGGAGACCTAAGGTAGACGGACTAGCTCTTGATTCCATTGATCACACAAGTGTGGCCTGGTTGGAGAGGCCTTTTGACGAAAATGAAGTGCTTGGTGTGCTAAAAGGTATGAACAAAGACAAAGCCCCAGGTCCAGATGGCTTCCCCATGGCTTTCTTCCAAGCCTGTTGGGATATCATTAGGGAGGATCTCATGAAGGTCTTTATCGAATTTCGCTCCTTTATGAAATTTGAGAAGACTCTAAATGTCTCTTTCATTGCCCTTATTCCCAAAAGGGCAAGATCAGTGGAAGTGAACGATTTTCACCCCATAAGCTTGATCAGTGGGGTTTATAAGATCATCTCCAAATTTTTGGTGAAGCGGCTGAGTGGTGTCGTGGGGAAGATCATCTCGAAGTCCCAAAATGCTTTCGTGAAAGGAAAGCAAATTCTAGACTCGATCCTCATCGCCAATGAATGCTCGGAAAGCAAAATCAGATCTGGCACTCCAGGTATCTTGTGCAAATTGGATATGGCAAAGGCTTTTCATCATGTGAACTGGGACTTCTTATTGTATATCCTTGGTAGGTATGGTTTCGGGGAAAGATGGTGCTAGTGGATAAAGCATTGTATCTCAACAGTCAAATTCTCGGTCTTGGTTAATGGCACTCCGGAAGGCTTCTTCAACAGCTCTCGAGGTTTGCAACAAGGGGATCCTCTCTCCCCACTTCTTTTTATTCTTGTAATGGATGTCTTGAGCAGAATGCTGGAAGGAGCAGTGGAAAGTGGTTTCGTCTCGGGTTTCTCGGTAGGTGGTTCTCCTCATGGAAGCTTGACAATCTCTCACCTCCTCTTTGCTAACAACACCTTGATTTTCTGCCACCCGGATCTAGCCCAACTTAGATCCCTACGTGCTCTTCTTCTTTGCTTTGAAGCTATTTATAGACTCAAGGTGAGCTTAGCAAAATCGGAGGTAGTTCCTGTTGGCTCGGTTATCGACCTAAGTGAGGTGGATGCCATCTTGGGTTGCAAAGTCTCTTCCTTGCCTATGAAATACCTTGGACTTCCCTTGAGAGCCCCTCATAAATCCAAAGCAATATGGGAAGGGATGATTGAGAAAATTGAAAGCAAACTGGCAGGGTGGAAGAGAATTTACCTGTCTAAGGAGGGAAGAATCACGCTTATTAAGAGCACACTCTCTAACCTCCCAACATATTTCCTCTCCTTACTTCCTGTGCTTGCAGAGGTGGCGAATAGACTAGAGAAGACTTTCCGCAATTTTTTATGGGGCAGGTTAGAGGATGAAAAGAAATGTCACTTGATCAAATGTGATAAAGTATGCACTCCGTTGTCTTGTGGTGGGTTGGGCTTAAGAAATTTGTGAACCTTCAACAAGACACTCTTGGAGAAATGGTTATGGCAGTATCATCTTGAGGGAGATGCTCTTTGGAGACATTTCTTAGATGTCAAATATGGGAGCATTTGGGAAGGTTGGTGTACTAAAGAAGCAAGAGGGACATGTGGCGTGGGAGTCTAGAAATTTATTCGGAATGGATGGAATAACTTTCTCGGTAGCTGCAAATTTGCAGTGGGAAGAGACACGCGCACCCGTTTTTGGCATGACATTTGGTGTGGGGATGTCGCCCTGAAAAATGCTTTCCCTTCTCTTTTCAAGATTGCCTTTTATCAGGATTCCTCGGTAGCCAATAATATGTGTAGTGCTGTTGACTCTATCCAGTGGTCTGTGACATTCTCTAGAGCTGCCCAAGATTGGGAGGTGGGAGTCATCACTGATTTCTACAGCGCATTATATGAAATGAAGCTAAGGGCTGGAGGGGAGGACAGCTTACTTTGGACATGCACAGGAAATAAGAAATTCTCAATCCGTTCTTATTACAAGGCCTTGACAAATCACCCCTGCAACGTCTTCCCGTGGAAGAGCATCTGGAGGTGCAATGTTCCCCTTATGGTAGCTTCTCATGGTAAAATTCTGACTATAGACAAGTTAAGAAAACGTGGACTCTACTTATTGGATTGGTGCTTCATGTGCAATCACGATAGTAAATCTATGGACCACCTCCTTCTTCACAGCGAAGTAGTTAAGACCTTGTGGGATGACATCCTATCCAGGCTTGGTATTGCATGGGCTATGCCTAGGAGGGTGATTGATTTATTATCTTGTTGGCAAGGGATAAGGGGCAATCGTCAAATAGCTGCTATTTGGAAGATGGTATCTTTATGCTTAATGTGGTGCACATGGATCGAAAGGAACAGACGCTATTTTGAGAACAAGGAACGCTCCCTCAACAGTCTCAAGGCTTTTTTCTTTTATACCCTCTTACTTTGGGCGTCCTTTATTGTATTGAATGGAACAAGTCTTCATGACTTTTATGCTACTATTCGTAGCACTTAGTTTGTAACTAGGCTCTCTTTTGTATACCCCTGTGTACTCGGGCTTTGCCTTTTACGTGGATCAATAAAATCTTTTATTTATAAAAAAAATATATATATATATATATATATTAAAGTTTATATCATGAAGGAGTAATACATGAATTTTGGTTTTTGTTTTAATTTTGAAACGCGTGTGTTGCTCTCTTGGCATGTGTGTTTTTATTAGTTGTTGGAATGCATGCTTTCGCGCGTGAACTTGAACTTGATGCGAATCTATGCAGGCATGAATGTACATGCACGGATGTTTAATTGTAAATTGCACAATGAGATTCTCATTCACTAAAAATTAGGACCATATTTCCCCTTCCTCTATCTTAACTTACAATCGGAATCTCATACAATCCATAATCTATTTCATATGGAACAAAGGGCTTGAACTTTGGAGGAGATTTTGGAAGAAGCTGGTGAATTTGTTGGCTATTGCTATTATGTCCATTGCCACCGTTTGAAAAGTGCCAGTAATGGTTAAACTAAATGCCGGTAATCGATTAGCGGCATCTTTTTACCCACACAACCAAACACTGGTATGGGAGGGTTGCTATTTACGCATGCCAGATTTTGTCCAAACACCGGAAATAGACAAATCCATTACCAGCATTTGTGGTCAAATTAAACACCATCACTAGTACAATGTTGCCATATTGTATAAATTAATGGCGTCTAGATAAACGCAGCTACTAGTAAGTTATCGGCGCATTGTATAAACACCACTAGCTATTATTTTCCGACATCTTGTAAACTCCAACAAATAAAATTCACTAACGTTTGCGAGCATATGTTAAACTTTAAATGATCTTTTTGAAACGCCACAATATTTAGATAAAAATCCATAACAATTTATTTTATATCAATGTTTAAAAGCCAGCCGGTAATAAGATACACCACAGAAAAAAATATATATATAAAATAAAAATATTAATAAGAAATATAATATAATTGCTAATTATTGATATAATAGATAAAAAAAAATATCACAGTTCAAATCACAAAGTGATTTAAGAACAACTACTATATATAATATTAGTACATGTAAAAGATAGACTTTATTACTATACATTGATTTCTTGAATCCCTTGGTTTTTCACTAGCAACTTCAATATCTCCTTGTTCCGCTTTATTATCTGCATTTTCAATACACGTAACCGAAACCCATTACTCAAAATTTTGTAGTAATCAAAATCTTCAAAAAGATTCAAACCCATTACTCAAAAGTTACAGAAATATCAAATCGCAGTATTCAGATTTGCATGAAAATGAAAGAAAGAATAAGAACGGTACCTCAATGTCCTTTACAATTCTGCACTGGCCAGAGAGGTCCTTCATGTCCTCTCATGGAACAAACAATAATTTTGTTAAAAGTCTGCCACTTTACACTTATAACCAATCGGGCTAAAAAAAATTGAAGGAGGGGGGAGCGCTTATGTACAAGAGCGGGAGATTTAAAATTTTACTGAAAATTTTGAGAGGGAGGAGCTGGGCGCAAGCTAAAATTTTTAGCCTCGTTAATTTTTTACAATTTTACCCATCTCATTAATAACCTATTATTTTTTACAAGTTATTATTATTGCTGGCGAGTTAGACTAATTTGAAAGAGAAAAAGTGGGATATATATGAGAAAAATATAAGAGAAAATAAATTCATATTTAAAAAAAAAAAGATAAATAAATAAATTTGAAATACAAATAGAAGTTTACGTTAATATCTTTTATTAGTACAAAAAGAATTAGAACAATTATATGTTATTTCCGACATAACCATGTAAACACCAGCAAAACTTCTTATCTACTAGCGCATAATTAATAAATTTTCAGCATTTTTATAAAAGCCAACATAATTATATGTTATGGCTTGCATAACCAAATAAATGTTGACAAAACTTCTTATTTACCGGCACATAATTGTTAAGTTTTCGGCATTTTTATAATTCTGGTATAATTATATATATGTTATTGCCAATATAACTGGGTAAACGTTAGCAAAACTTCTTATTTATTGGCGCATGAAGTAAGTGCTGGCAATAATCTATATTTACCGGCACATACATAAATGCCGGAAATGTAAACACAAGCATATCTTTGGTTTTTTGTAGTGATATATGTATATGTATATGTATATGTATATGTAATAGTTTTGTTTTTAGATGTGCAATGGTGAGCTTTGCTTTCCTTGAGTTTTGCTTCCGTAGAGTTTCCTCCATATTTTTTGCTCATGTAGGCCTCACCTTAAGTTCCTTTGTTAAGAACCTGCTCAGTAGCTTGTTAACTGATGGTTGATTGTATTTGTGTAATCAGGAAGAAGATGCAGAGTAAAGGGGCGGCTTGCAGCAATGGTTCAGCCTAGTGCACGCAAGTTGTTTGATAAAATGCATGCAAGAATTTACACTCTCAGAAAATGGCTACGGGAGTACTTCGAGGGCTCCCAACCTCCAATTTGCAATAGCAAGTTCTTACAAATTCCAGATACCATTCTGTGTTGTTTTTCCCTTCCTATATGGACGTAGCCCATGACTAACAGAACCATTAATTAAAACAGCGACAAGTGTAATGTAAAAACAGAAAGGAAAAAGGCAGTTTGTATAAAACACACCGTTCGGACATGACCCCAAACGCTGTGTTTAATTAAAGGACAAAACGCATAGCTTTATTAAAGGGATCTTCACACGGCACCGTTTCTTCCAAGCTTGAAAGCCCCTCACGCACCTACGTACGACGCCGTTGTCTCCCATTCTTCTTACAGGTTCACTTCACTTCACTTCCTGCACACATTTCACTTCCTTCACTTTCGTTTCAACTTCATTCACGGACAGATCCTCCCCATTTTCTCCTCAACTTAGGGCTAAGTCACTGGATTCTTGACAAACTCCCCTCCATCAAAGCACCTTGCCCACAAGGTGTGGGTAGAGGCCTTGTAAACGCCACAGCAACTCCCACGTGCTTTCCTCCGTTGGTAGACCCACCCATTTTACAAGAACTTCGGTAATGGCTCTTCCTCCTTGTTTCTTCATTCTTCTTTCCATAATTTTTTTTGTTCTGGTTTTAACTTCCCTGTTTGGTCTGTAGGTGGCAGTGAAGGAAATATTGGGACTTGGTGGCCGAGCTTCCTCTTTAAGCATGATACATGGAAAGTCGGGTGTATCTTAGAAGACTCCGGAAGCTTTAATCTGTAAGCTACTACACCCACCCTTGCTTCAATTTGAAAAGGCCCATAAAATCTAGGCGCCAATTTGAGGTTATGCCTTAAGGCTAGGGTTTTCTGTCTGTATGGTTGCAATTTCAAATAAACCCAATCGCCTATGTTAAACTGTCTTTCCGTTCGTTTCTTGTCTGCATAGTGCTTCATACGGTTCTGAGCCTCATTGAGATTAGTTTTTAACAACTGTATCACTTGGTCCCTGTCTCTAAGCACTTGATCTGCTGTGACATTATTGCTTGTTCCTGGAACATAAGACAGTAGAGTTGGGGGAGGGTGCCCATACACTACTTCAAAAGTGGTCATTTTTGTTGCTGTGTGATAGGTAGTGTTATACCACCACTCCGCCATGGGAAGCTATAAGGACCAAGACTTACGTTTAGCCCCTGCATAGCACCTTAAATAACACTCTACACTTTTATTGAGAGCCTCGGTCTGACCATCAGTTTGGGGGTGGTAGGCCGGGCTAAAATCCAAGGAAGTCCCTTGGGCATGGAATAAAGCTTGCCAAAATGAACTCAAGAAAATAGGGTCCCTATCCGACACCACAGACTTAGGGAAACCATGCAATTTGAAAATGTTCTTCATGAATTCCTCGGCTACCCCCTCTAAAAATTCTGAACACTCTCCTTTAATTTCTAGTCATTTTCCTTATGAACAATTATTTTCAATCGAAACTTTACCATGCTGACCTTGTAAATTTTCTGGTCACAGGAAAAACTCCTCCTCATTGGACTGCTCAGGACATCAAGAGATTGAACTCTGATGCTAGGTATTTTTTCTATGATGATCCATACCTCGTTAAGTGCTGTTTAGATTAGATTATTAGGAAGTGTGTGCCTAATACTGAAGTTTTAGGTGTGTTGTTCTTCTGTCATTCAGAAGCTTGTGGTGGACATTTTTCAGCCCATGAAACAATAGCTAAAATCCTTCAAAGTGGGTTTTATTGACCTTCTATGTTTAAAGATGCATATAGCTTTTGTAAGGCCTATGAATCCTATCAAAAATTAAAGAGTATCACTAGAAGAAAAATGATGCCTATGTAGCATATATTAATGATTGAAATTTTTTATTGTTGGGGGATAGATTTTATGGGTCCATTTCCTACTTCTTATGGCTATTTGTATATCTTGCTTGTTGTGAACTATGTTTCTAAGTGGGTTAAGGCAATCGCTTGCAAAAATAATGATCATCAAATGGTTTTAAAATTTTTAAAGGAAAACATTTTTGCAAGGTTTGGCATGTCTAAGGCCATTATCAGTGATAATGGTGTCCATTTTTGTAATAAGTATTTTTCTGCCTTAATGAAGAAATATGGCATCCATCATAAGGTTTCCACACCTTACCATCCTCAAACTAATGGCCAAGCTGATCTAGCTAATAGGAAAATTAAAAACATTCTTGAAAAAATAATTAGCCCTAACAATAATTAGTTAATGCTCTTTGGGCTTATAGAACATCCTATAAAATAATTCTGGGCATGTCTCCATATAGATTAGTGTAAGGGAAGACTTGTCATCTGCCTGTAGAGTTAGAATATACGGCATATTGGGCCATTAAACAGTTCAATTTCAACATTGACCAAGCTGGTTCTATAAGAAAATTGTAGATGGCTGAATTGGAGGAGCTTAGAATGGATGCCTACAACAATTCCAAGCTGTCCAAGGAAGGGATGAAGAAATTTCATAATCAACATATCCAACGCAAAACCTTTGAGCTTGAGCAACAAGTATTATTGTACAATTTTATATTACACTTGTTTTCTGTCAAATTAAAGTCATAGTGGAGTGGTCCATATGTGGTCAAAAGTGTCTTTCCCCATGGTGCTTGGAGATCATGAATCCTCAAAATGATAACATGTTCAAAGTTAATGGTCAAAGACTCAAACCTTTCATTTCTAATTTCTTAGCTGAAGAGTCTACTCTCCAATTGTTGGACCCAAATAATAATCCAATTGTAGAATCAAGTTGATTTTGTTTCCTAATCTATCACTTGTTTCTCTTATGTTTTTGTAGTCAAATTTTGTTTTCTTTCTTCTTTGGTTATCCTCTTCACAATTCAATCAAGTACGTTCTCTCACAACCTCTCTGCTGGTTCTCTTTTCCTATAGGCATTTCGTTTTGTTGCTCAATTTGTTTTAAATGCTTTTTCTCTTATACATTTTTAATTGCTTTGTATCATTTAGGACAATGCTACAGTCTACTTTTGTTGGGGTGAGGAGAGAGAGAATTTAGTTTTCATGCCTTAGACACATTCAGGATAGAATTTAGTTTTTTTTTTCTCTCTCTCTCTATGCCTTTGAAAGTGCTGTGAATGAGTCAATAGCAAATTAATACCCTTGTTTCTTAACATGTTGTGATCTAAGTCAATTTGATGAGGTTATAGAACATTTAAAATTCAATTATACTCATAAGTTAGATCAAAAGGGAAGTTTATCCAGTTTGTTTAGTTGCTTAAACCAAGGGATAACAATTAAAATCTTACTAAGCACACACACACGTGCGCAGAAGAATTAGAAAGACTATAGTGTGCCATTATTTGTTGATTTACATTCCAGTTGTGTGGAACTCCAATGAACCATATCCTAATGGCTTAGGAAGAAATCTGATAAATCAAATGAGAAAAAGGACAAGCAAGAGATTAAAAAAAAAAAAAAATCCTTTAGGTAATCTAGTGGTAAGGGCCAGCTTGTGAAAGTGTGGGAAGGCGCACATTCATAGATTTGACTCCCCCAAGAAAACCAAGAGGTGCGGCAACCTAGTGATAAGGGCTTATTTGTGAAAGTGTGGGTAGTCACACATTCATAGGTTTGACCCCAACTAGGAAAATGGAGGAAAAAAAAAACTCATAATAATTTTGTGTATTGGAAAAGGCTGCCTATCAAGTACATTAGTGCGAAAGCCAACAATACAATGGTTTTGAATTGGAGTAAGACCATGTGGTCATCTCAAATCCTCAGCAGTGATTGAAACTTCTAATGTCTCATGGTAGTCGACTCTAAAATTCAGACCCTAGCCCCATGCACTGAAAAAAGCAATATTTTACTGTACTTATCCCTTTTGGTTGATTGACTAAACAATGTATAAACCTTTTTATTGGAATTAAATTTCTAATCAATAAACTTCCAGTGTTCTTAGCCTCAGTATGTTTTGAAACATGGCATGAGCTCTTGGGTTTTAGTTGGGGGCCTCCTTCTTCTTTGATCGAAATCATTTTATTTGCTAGGGACTAGCAAAAAGTCAGTTGGGGGGGTGTGATAAAAGGGAATTTATGCTTTTTAAATGCTCTTACTACAATTGATTAATTATGTTTTATTGGAAAAAAGAGTATTTAATAAACAATGCATAACAGTTGGGCTATTAACATGAGTAAAGACTGATTACACAGTAAAAATAGAATTGGGCTCAGTTCTACTTAACTCAGACTTATACGGGCTTAAATTCTCATTTGTGTATTGTAGGTTGAGGACCACATTGGCAATAGGGCTTAAATAATTCAAGACACAACAAGAGTAAGGTTGAGGCCCACATCTGCTAACTCAAAGAAGAAGAAGGAAAGATTCTAGATCGAAGGATATGAAAAGCAAAAGAAAAGTGAGAGAGAAACAGTTACGAGAGCAGAGCATGGAGGAAGAAAAATCTGTGGCGCAAAGAGAGAGAGTTTATGTAAATGGTTATATAAAGGAGATGACGTACGAGAGAGGGGGTGTTGATTAGGAGCAAGAATTTGTTATTTTGTTTTACATTCCATAGCAAACCATCGAAAGTTTTTAGGGTTTCTCTTGAGTCGATTTTTCACCTTTACAATGGGGAAGATCGGCTAAGTTTGAAGCTTGGGTTGCAGTAAAAGCCTTCTTTCATTCTTCATTTTTATTAGATTTTTCATGTAGACATTTTATGCTTCTTGTTGTTGAGGATCAAATTCTAAAAAGTGGGGGTTTGAAAGATTTGCTTGCTCTTGTTCTGTTGTTGACATAAGGCACAATAGAACCTTGAATTAATCAAGGTTTCTTATAGCCGAATGTTAAAATCAAATCTGGTAGTAGCTACAGTGAGGAATTTTTTCTAAGTTTTGGTACAAAGAACTCTAAATGTGGATTTCCATATTTTCAAGTTATCAACATCTTGATTGAGTTAGTAATTGATAAGAGGTACGCAAAAATTCTTGTGAAATGTTGAACCAGAGGAAGGAAATATCCTACAACCCAAGTGTTTGTTAGATTGTCTTTATATTAGTTGTTGTTTTTAAATCCTGAAAGTTTTCGTGACCTCAAGCTAGTAAAATCCAGTATTACAACTATTTTAGTTTTATTTGCCTTACTCTCTTGAGTACTGATGTTATTTACTAGTTATTTCAATTTTCTACCAACTATGAATATAGAATCCTCCATGCTCAACCATACATTCCATTGACAGTAAATAATCGAGTGTATAAAACCGCTTCCTTATCAAAACAGGTTCTCCATTTATTTGGTTTTAAATTTTTATTTTTCTTTATTTTGATTACTTAATTTGTAAGATAGTGAAGAGTCTGAAACACATTTGTCCCTGTGGAAATGACCTTGGGATTTCCCTATTATTATGATTGATCAACTTCTACACTTGGGAGTGATAATTTGGAGACCATCAGTTATAACTGACATGTAATAGTGCAAATTCAAGTTCCCTGCACCATGAAAGCAAAACTTCCAAGAATAATCCCATCAACTCTCCCAGGGATAAAGCTCCAGCACATTCCATGAATAAAGTCCCAAATCATGAATTCATTGCTTGCACAAATCATGCAGATAGCTAGCTCATGTTTCCATCTCTAATGTCAACATATTTTCTCCCTTGATTATGGGATTTGGTTGGCTAACATTTGTATATATTAGCCACAGCATGATATTGTAAATCAATCAATAATATACTTAATTCTTTAAACTGTTTTATGGTAGCACAGAGCCAATATTGACCAATGTCACTATCCTTTTTTCTTTTTTTTTTCCCTTCCATTGCATCTCTTTCTTCTTCAACTATGGGTTCCTCCTCTACTTCGCCTGCATCAACTCCTCCTCTGATCAATATCAATCATCTCATCACTATCAAACTCAATCGAGAGAACTATCTTTTATAGAGGGCTTAACCGGTTTCTTATTTGAAGGGTCAACACTTGTGTGGCTTTGTGGATGGCTCAACGCCAAGACCACCCTTGCTTCTTCCTGCACCAGCCAATGAAGCTAGTTGTTAAGGACGTGTCCCACTTCCCCTCTGCAATCGTTTACCTACGTTACCTGTGTGATGTCAAGAAGCTCTGTTGTGATCCTCTTGGAAAAACTCCGATGCTTAAGTCAGTAAAGTGTGACCAAGCGATTCAGAATTCGAAAGAGAGTTCAATCCCTTACTATCAAGGGTTACCCGGTATATATAGGTTCATACGTGATGCTTATCTTGTTCAAAGTTTATCAGTGTGGATTATCACCAGGTAACCGAAATGATCACGTATCTGTATGAGATCTCTATCTTTCTGTGAAAGGTGGCGTGGTGTGTGTACAATTTTACTGAGTGTTGGACTCTCTAATTCCCTTCAGTCAACAAAGGGCCTCTCCTAGTGGGCTTCTTTCATATTGGGCTTTTAAGATGGAATGGACTCTCGGCTAAAATAAGCCCTCCACTAGTGGTTTTGAATTTATTCCCAACCTTGATCACCATCGTTGGCTGCAACAGGACCAAGTTCTTCTTTCTATAATAGTTTCCTCTTTTTATAAACTAGCCCATGTTATTGGTCTTTATACCTCGCAAGATGACTAGAAAGCACTTGAAAACATGTTCTTTGTGCAGTCCAATGCAAGGATTATCAACTTGCATGTTAATTTATGTCCCATGAAAAGGGCAGTAAGTCCTTTGTCGAATAATTCCAAAAAATGAGATCTTATGCTGATACTTTGGCAGTCATAGACCAACCACTCACTAATTATGAACTCATCACTTATACTCTTGCAACCCTAGGATCATTATGATCCTCTCATTACTGCACTCACCACTCGGCTTGAACCTATGAATCTCCAAGAGACTTATGGGCATCTTCTAAATTATAAACTTCAATTGGAGCAACAACACATAGCCCCTACTTAATGGTTCTGTAAACACAGTGTCTCGACAATCTTCCAATCAAGTAAATTCTCGTGGTTCAACAACCGGTAAGCAAAACCAGTATTCTCAATCCAACAATCATTCAAGTGGATGAGGATGTGGGCACAATCAATCCTCAAATGGATCAAGACATGTCTGCAAAGTTTGCAATAAACCTAGTCATACTGCACTCAAGTGCCATCACCAATTTGATTTCACATATCAAATTGAGCAAACTCAGAGTCCTCAAGCTCACATATCAACTACGCCTCCTCAAATAAATACAAGTTGGTATCCCAACACAACAGCCACTCAACACCTCACTTCGGATTTTAACAACTTAACCCTTCAAGCTGATGATTATAATAACAATGACCAAATCAAGGTTGCCATTGACTCAAGTTTCCCTATATGTCACATTGGAGCATCTCAATTTTTGTCTCCATCCAAAAAATTATTTCTACATCAACTCTTGCATGTCCCATCTATTCAAAAAAACTTAATTTCAATTAGTAAACTTACTCAAGATAATCATGTCTTTTTTTAATTGCATCCCTCTTTTTTGTTTTTTTTTTTTTTGTTTTTTTTTGGAAGGATCTCAATACAGGGAAAATCCTACTCCGCGAGCCAACTAAAAACAGGCCTTACACCTTCTCAAATACTTTATCCACCGTTCCACTCAAATCAAGCTTTCTTGGAGAACAAGCTTCACTTAATGTTTGGCACAATCGACTTGGGCATCCTTCTCTTAATTAGTCAAGCATGTTTTATTTTCCAATAAACTACATGTCCTCTTCTCCAATAAAAAATAAAAAAAGATAGATAATAAATAATAAAAAATGAAAAAAAATAAACTACCTGTCCTTGGCAATAAGACTTTTGCTATTTGCAATTCTTGTAAACAAGCTAAAAGTCATAATTTACCCTTTTATTTATCAGCTTCCCGTTCTAAAAATCCATTAGATTTTATTTTTTTCAGATGTGCGGGGACATCACCCATACCCTCCATCGAAGGCTATCGTTATTAAGTTATTTGTCTAGATGACTATAACAAATATACTTGGCTTTATCCATTGACCCAAAAATTTGAGACTGGACCCACTTTCTACACTTTTCAAAAGGTTGTTGAGTGCCAATTTTGTAGGAAAATCAAAGCAGTTCAAACCGGTTGGTGTGGAGTACAAGAGACTAAACAATTTTTTTTTTTTTCAATCTCTTGGTATTTTTCATCAGATCATTCACTCATGAGAAAAATGGCTCTGTTGAACGTAAACAACGTCATCTTGTTGAAACAAGATTATCACTCCTAGCTAAGCCCATGGCCCACAAAAATATTGATCTTATGCTTTTCAAATAGCTTTTTTTTCTTATCAATCGACTTCCATCACCCGTAATTCAAAATAAATCACCCATTGAATGCCTTTTTCGACCAAACTAGATTATACATTTTTTAGACCTTTTGGATCTACTTGTTGGGCCAACCTACGACCATATATTGCCCACAAACTTGAGTATCGCTCCCAACTTTGCATATTCCTTGGGTATAGCCTTCCTCGCAAGGCTACGATTGTCTTCATATATCATCTAGATGTTTGTACATTTCTTGGCATGCTACATTTGATGAAGATTCGGTTCCCATTTGCATATTTGGTCTCTAGTCCAACTATCTCATCCCACACTGTCCAACCATCTTAGGCCATTTTGCCTCTTTGTTTATAGGTACCAGAATGTAATCAACCTTTTTCACAATGCCCACTTTAGTCCAATGCACAAGTATCATATGACACCACACCATCAACTCCATTAATAAACTTGCATGCCCATGTCGCATGTGTTGCCACAGCATCATCCCCTTCCTCTAATCCACCTGAAGTCATTTTTGCACAACCAAGAAGCTCCAACACCACTCAACCAACAGCTACACATACCCATGCCATGTGGAAAATACTTTAGAACCAAATTCGGTGCCCCAAAACTCATATTATTGGCATTGTTCCTTATCCACCGCATGCACTAGTCACCACTACAGCTTTAGTGATCATGAGCCCACCTACTTCACCTCAGCTTCCAAACATCCCGAATGGAGACAAGCTATGAATGAAGACTTTAATGCTCTCTTACACAATGGTACATGGCAGATTGTCCTGGTCACTTCCAAAATGAACATAATAGGATGTAAATGGGTCTATCGCTTGAAACGTAATGCCGATGGAAGTATTCAATGCCACAAGGCTCGGTTGGTGGCCAAAGGTTTTCATTAATAACCTGGACTCAACTATGGAGAGACCTTTAGTTTGATCATTAAACCACAGACCATTCAGCTCACGCTATCTCTAGCAATTACACAGAGTTGGCAAGTTAACCAACTTGACGTCCAAAATGAATTTTTACACAATGATATCTCATAATCAATTTTCATGGCCTAGCCACCTGGCTTTGTACACCCACAATATCCTAATCATGTATGTAAGCTCTAAAAGGCCATCTATGGTCTCAAGCAAGCTCTTGGTTGCTAAATTGAGCTCACCTCTTCATGGATTTGGTTTTACTTACTCCAAAGTCGATAGCTCCCTCTTTATCTATAGACAAAATCATTCAAAGCTTTTTGTCTTAGTTTATGTTGAAGACATTCTCATCACTGGGTGCTCTACTGAAGCAATTGACTGCCTGTTGCAACATCTCTAGTCTAATTTGCCAATCAAAGATCTTGGCCAATTAAATTATTTTCTCAGCATTTAAGATCATTTTAATTCTGAAGACTTATTTCTTTCAAAGCACAAATATCTTTTGGATCTTTTTCAGCAAACAAATATGATCAATGCCAAGCCTATTGCTACTGTCATGTCATCATCTCACAATCTTAGTCTGTTTGACAATGATGTTTTTCATGACCTTACTCTCTATTGTAGTACCGTTGGTGCCTTCCAATATGTCTTACTAATCCGGCCTACTCTCTCATTTGTTGTCAACCATGTGTACCAATACATGCATGACCTACAATAAACCATTGGGCTACTGTCAAAAGAATTCGTCAATATCTCAAAGCCATCTCTATGCATGGTCTACACATCACTCCTAGTTCTTCCAGGCTCTTACATGCATATTCTGACGCTAACTAGGCAAGTTGTCCTGATGATCGCTGCTCCACTAGTGGCTATCTCATTTTTCATGGTAGCAACTTCATTTCTTGGAGCTCTCATAAGGAACATACAATTTCCCGGTCAAGTACCAAAGTTGAATACAAAGCCTTAGCCAACACCACTGCTGAATTAATCTGGTTGCAAGATCTTCTTTGGGAATTTGGTGTCTATTTACACCAACCTCCCACATTGTGGTGTAATAATATTGGAGCCACTTACCTCCCTATCAATCCCATTTTTCATGCTCACACCAAGCATATTGCTATTGATTTTCACTTCGTTTGTGAAAAGAGTTGGTCTTGGACAGCTCCAAGTTTGTTTCATCTCTAGTAAAGATCAACCTTCATACTTACCAAGCCCTTGGTTTCACCAAAGCTTTCTATTATTCATACCAAACTCACTGTCCATCCCTCCCCATTGAGCTTACAGGGGTGTGATAGTACAAATTCAAGTCCCCTACATCATGATGGCAAAACTTCCGAGAATGCTCCAGTCAACTCTCCCAAGGATAAAGGTCCAATACATCCCACAAAGAAAGTCCCAAATCATGAATTCACTGCTTGCACAAATCATGTAGATAGCTAGCTCTTTTTTCCATCTTTAATATCAATATATTTTATCCCTCGATTATGGGATTTGGTTGGCTTACATTTGTATATATTAGCCACCACATGTTATTGTCAATCAATCAATAATATACCCAATTATTTAAAATGTTTTTTTTTTTTTGGATAGAAAAACCAACTTCATTGAAGATAACAAATATTACAGACATTTATCAAGACAAAGAGCTTGAGAAAGAAAGTCTGGAATACAATCTTCCCACATCTCATTATTTTCAACATTCCAAGCATATCGTGCAGACTATGTGCAAACATTTGAAATGTTTTAGTAGGCAATGATTATGTATTTAAAAAATCAGGTAGATGTAGCAGAAGCTCAAGTTGTGGGAAAGCACAACAAAGGATGTCACTGTAAGAAATCAAGGTGCCTAAAGAAGTATTGTGACTGATTTCGAGCCAATGTGTTGTGCTCTGAAAACTGTAAATGCATGGACTGCAAAAAGAAGGAAATGAAGAAAGAATGGCTCTATTTCACTAAGACTGTAATGTAATAGTCTACGTCCAACGTGCAGCCATTAATGAGGCCATTGGGTCCTTTGGATACAAGACTCCATTAGCATCCAAGCCAAAGACCAAGCCAATCAAAAGATCGCACCATAACACCAAGTACTCTTTCTTGGGGTCCTAGAATACAAGAGTATCTATGTATTTCTTATTCTATAAAGCTGGTCCTATTTACTATAAATTGTGTATTTGATTTATTCTTGTTTTCAATCATTTGATGACTCTAGATTAGTAGCCAATCTTTTCTCTCCTTTTTTTTCTTTGTATACTTACTGAACAGACACAAGTTACTTAAATTCTTTTATCCTCTTGTCAAGTAGTTTTTCTAGCTCATGTGAGGCATGTTTTAGTCATCCAAGTTTAAATATGATTTACTAAGATTGTGCCCCTGTTTTACACATTTTACTAAGATTTTTGCTACATTCTAGATTTTTTCCGTTTTCATGGTTGATTTGTTCAAGCTTGCTTACTTCTTCATTGGGATAAGCTCATTTATTCAAGGTTAAGGCATGATCAATCGATAGGATAATATATACCACAAGTTGCATGCAACTTCAAATATTTTAGAAGATCATTCTCTTATCATGGTCTTCAATTTATGTAATTAATATGTTATTTAGGTTTTTTATTTGTTGTTATATAGATGATGTTTAAGTTGGTGAAAAGTGGAGAGGCCGAACTCTCCCCTAGTCTCCAAGACCCACCTATGTGACTTAAGGGCCTTGGCCCAGGAGAAGCCCATGATGAGTCCTGAATGACATATAGGCCTCCCATCCTAGATTCACCTCATGTTCACGGAAGGGAAATCCGACAAATTCTATACCATTAACATAGATTCAAATAATCCCCCAACAGTCAAACGAGATCAGATAAGGAGGGGATCAATTCAAATTATTAATCCAAACATAGTTCAAGTGAGAGATAAGGATGTGACAAAAGCAAGGACAAACCCACTCCAACCTCTATATATATAAGAGGAGAAAGACTGATCAGGTAAGTGAATAGAACCTTCGTTCTTTATTTTACTCAGAAGTCATCTGTCTTAGCCATCGAAGGCATTTATAACCCCAATGCCTTTCTCAGTTTACGTGTTACAAGTTGGTGGTGGGCATGCCTTTCTCAGTTTTGCGCATCACAATGTGCTTTCAGCATTCCTGCAATCATGCACTCTCAGGCAACCAGGGACCAAGAGGCTACGTTCTTGAACATGGAGAACAGATTAGCAAAAATGGAGGATAAGTTAAAGAAGGTAACTAAGGAATTGGAGGCAATATAGCGTGAAGACGAGAGGCCTTAAAGTGTAGGAATATGGTGTCAAGCGAACATGTCATGCCAAGCCAAGTAGAAGGGGAGTCAAAAAGCATGGGCAAGCATTTCAACAATGATGAAGAAAAAAGGAAAATGCACCACAATCTATGGAGACTCATGGACAAGGTTGAGGAAATGACGCAAAAAATAGGTGCATCCTTGTCGATAAATTAGCTACTCGCTAGCATGGACCTACCTTACAATACAAAAATCATGGTAGTACCACTCCTACCAAAGTTCAAGGTCCCACTGATGGAAATGTATGATGCACATATGACGCTCCATGGGTTTCCCAACGAAATTGCATGTAGGGTAATTCCTCTAACATTGAAAGGATCTGGACTTGGGTGGTTTGGAGCATAGCAACCATGGTCTATTGAAAGCTTAGAGGAGCTAGGAAGGTAGTTCCTGACCCAATTCATGGTGTAAAGGATAAAGAGACTCACCACATATCTCTTCACCATGAAACAAAGAGAAGATGAAAGCTTGAGTCATGGATTTGAATGGAGATGGATGAAGTGCTCTTGATCGTAGAAGTCTGGACAGAAGTCATTGAGGTTCCTCGAAGATGCTATGGCTATTTTGTCAGTTATAGTTGAAGTCAGAAATGATGTTGTATAAATAATAAGAATGTGGAATTGTTACACTGTCGTTTTATGTAGTGAGATTGAGTAGTTAGTAAAGCACAATTATGTTGTTGTTTTAGGTGATGGAACTGAGTAGTTAGTGAAGCACATCGTTTCATTAATTCATTTACTTGTAATACGTTGTCGTTTGTAACTCAAAGGAATCCACTATAAAAGCTCGAGCTGGGAACCAACTAACTCTCACTCTCAGAATTTACTCAAACTCTTCTCTCTCTCTAAATTCTCTCTACTTCTTCTTCTTCTTCCTTGGTAGATTGACTATCTCGAATCAGTCAGAATTGGGTTCACTACAACTTGAAAACTTACCTAGCACGCTTTAATAAAAAATATAAATGATGACTGACGATTAGGATGAAAAAATCATGCTAGCAGCCTTGTTAGAAAGAATCTGGCCCAAAAGACCCTTAAGGATCAAGCTGGTGCAAAAACCCAGAGATACATTGCCCGAGTTCATGGACAAGGTAGATGATTTTGTCACTACAGTAGACACACTACAAGCTCTAACCACACAAGAAGATCAAAGATAGAACAAATGGAAGATCAAAGTAGGAAATGAGGTCAAAGGAAAGATCGAGAAAGTGACTCAAGGGAAAAATAGAACAAGTGTGACAAGAGGCGAGAAACAACAGGTATTGCACGAAACCATAAATGCCAAGGCGAAATACTCTAGCATGAGCATTAAGGAAAGAACCAAGGAACCTTTCTAGAATGACGGTTGCGAGCAATTGTCCCAAAAATTTGCACGTATCACAATGTTAGGGGACACTAAACATAAGATTGTCATATCCTAAAACATAATATCGAAGAAATGCAAGACAATTGCAAGCTCGAACAATTAGTTGCCCAAAATTCTACACCCCCCAGGTGATCAAACAAAACAAGACAAGAGAGCCCCACGACCAAGCTCCTTGCCATAGCATGGACCGGTCTAATCCACCTTTTGGAGAAATCCGCACAATCGCAGGAGGATTCTTGGCCGGTGGCCCCACCTCCTCCGGGCGAAAGGCCTACACATGCCAAGCTAGATATGGGAAATCTTCAACATCGAGAGGCTGACAAAACAGCCAAGGGCTCCACCAATGGCTACAATATCTTTCAGTGAAGAGGATTGCAAAGGAGTAACCTATCCGCACGATGATGCATTAGTGGTGACCATGCTAGTGGCCAATTACACCACCTGAAGAATATTGATTAACAATGGTAGCTCGACTGAAGTCCTTTTATGGGATGCTTTCATAAACATGGGGATTAACCAAAGTAGGTTATGCCCAACTCCCACCCACATTAAAGGGACTTTCAGGAGAAGTAGTACAGCCCATAGGCTCGATCACCCTACTAGTGGCTGGGTTAGGCCTTTACACAACCACCACACTGATAGATTTCTTGGTGGTTAAGAGCTGGTCATCCTACTATGCTATTATTGGGAGACCAACATTGAATGCCCTCAGAGTTGCTACCTCCACTTACCACCTAAAAATGAAATTTTTCATGGAAACAAAAATAGGGCAAGTACACGGCGAGTAAGTTTTTGCCCATGAGTGTTATGTACAGGAACTCGGGGATGGAGAGAGAGACGTGAAGATGGTCGAGACTCAAGCATTGAATGAGCCTTTCCCACCTCCCCCACCAACAATACTAGTGCATGAAGTGGAGACAAGGAACGAGGATGCTCTGAAGCAGGGTGAGGCTGAAGAGACTCTTGAATTAATCACCATTGATCAAACCCAGCTCGAAGCCATGGTGAGAATTGAGACCAAAATGAAAAGTAGAGAGAGACAGTGACTGAAGTAGCTACTTGATGAACACCAAGATATTTCTGCTTGGAGTCACAAGGACATGCCTATAATTGACAAGGAAATCATATAGCATCGACTAAGTGTCAACTTAGATGTGAGCCAATTAAGCAAAGGAAGAGAAGCTTTAGTACTAAGAAGTACACATCCATTATAGAAGAGGTAGATTGACTCCTGGTGGCTTGGTTCATAAAAGAAACCCACTACCCCGAATGGTTCTCAAACGTGCTGCTTGTAGAAAAATCAAACGGGAAATGGAGCTTAGGAGCCATGCTATTTGCATCTCTTTTCACAGTTCATTACGTAAGCACGTGCAGTAACGAGCTAGTGTTTGTTGTTTGTTTTCCACCACCTTGCTGCAAACTGTCAATTCATGGAAGCGATCTATATACTGGTCGACAATCAATGTCCCTTGCCTCAGTTGCAGCATCTCTTCAAACATAATTTGCTCGTAGTCAATAGGCAAATATTTCTCTTTCAGCTGCTCCTTCATTTCTTCCCAATTAGACACCGATGCACGTTGAGTACAGCGTAGTTGTTCTTCCACACTACCCCACCAAGCTTGTGCATGTCCTTTTAATTTCATATGGACATAACGAACTTTTCTATCCTCGGACACAGAGAACCAATCAAAATAATCCTCAATGGCCGTCAACCAATCTTCAAAAGCATTGGGATCTAGTTTTCCAAAAAAATATGGAACATCTATCTTAATTCCCTTGGCTGGTTCGTCAAAAGGGTGACGGTCGAAGCCATGTCCTCTTCGCCCCTTGGGAAATTCACGACCATTCCGCCCAAAGTGAGTTTCATGATCACCAAATTGCCTGTTCCTCTCCCTGTAATACTCATCCTCTTCGTTCCCTTCACTGCCATCTACTTCATCTTTCGGAGGAGGCCTACGCACCCTCCTATTTTGAGGTCCAAACTCATCTCGAGTTCAATGTTCCTCCATTGTATCCAGCCTTTGATTGATCTGTTCCAAAACAGATGCAAGTTGGGTGATCTGTGCTTGTAGTTAGGGTAGATCAGTGTTTGGGTTTTGGTTATTTGCCATATCGTAAGAATTACCACTGCGAGTTACAGGCATGAAATACTGAGTTCCTTGAGGAGGAAAACCTTGCACTGATGCCAAAAATGGTGCAAGCCTCAATAGCCAACCTCACATTGACGTTCAAGAGGGAATAAGATGCAAACAGAATCTCTCTGTTAATGAACTCACTTCGTTCTCAAATTCAATATCAAAATCGGCAACTGCCTTTTTTCTCCATGAATACCATATTTAAAGGATTACATGTGCTATAAATCAAGAAATAAATTAGGAAGGGATTGCCAATATGGCAACAGAGTCTTGCGGGAATAATTTAAGAAAGAGTTAACAACTAAGCAACAAAAGTTTGAAATAAATAGATAAGAGTTGATAAGGATTCTAGCAGCTGAATAGGTCCTCATCTCCCCCCATGATTTAAGAAGTAGTCTCCGCCTAGGTACTGTGCTCCATATTTGCCATGGTCTCCGACAAATTCTTTTGGCCTTGACTACGTCACGACGTGCATAAGGTTGTGGCTCGTTGTAAGATTTTTCAAATAAACAAAGGCACCAAACAGCAAGCGGGTCTTTATACCCCCCTCTTCCAATTCCAGATAGACCTTAGCAGCACATTAGTATGGATTTTGTGCTTGGATTACCCAAGACACTACGACAGCATGATTCCATAATGGTGGTAGTGGATCGCTTTTCAAAGATGGCTCATTTCATTCCATGTCACAAGACTTATGATGCATCCAAAACAGCGGCACTATTTTTACAAGAAGTGATTCGACTGCATGGTGTTCCAGCCTCTATAGTGTCCGACCGAGATGTTAAGTTCATGAGTTATTTTTGGAAGACTTTGTGGGCCAAAATGGGGACGAAGCTACTGTTCTCTAATGCATTTCACCCTCAAACCGACGGCCAAATCGAAGTAACAAACTGGAGTGTAGGAAACTTATTGAGATGTTTAGTAGCAGACCATGCAGCAAGTTGGGACTTCATGTTACCACAGGGAGAGTTCACTTTCAATAACTCTATTAATCGCTCCACTAGTTGCAAGCCATTTGAAGTGGTATTTGGCTTTCGCCCCCACACTCCATTGGACCTCCACTCACTAACATTTCCTTCTAGACCCAGTGAAGCTACGTTGGATTTCTCTAGTTACATGAAGGACATTCATGAAGAAGTCAAGCGGCGTCTGACCCTCAGCATGGAAGCATATTCCACCGCTACAAATACTAGGTGGAAGGACAAGCAATTTTAGGTTGGTGACATGGTTCTTATCCGCTTAAAGCCTAAATGTTTTCCTCCTGGGAGTTTCAATAAGCTACATGCTCGGCGTGCAGGACCTTTTAAGGTGGTTAAGTAGCTGGGTCCTAACGCCTACGTCATTGAGTTACCTACTGACTATGGGATCAACCCTATTTTCAACATTGAAGATCTCACTCAATTTCATGGTTTGGAAGAAACATTACCACCAGCCTCGGATCTAAATACCCAACAAGATGCAGTTATTTGCGTTCCCAAGAATACAGCCCCAAGAGATGAAATTGCGTCAATACTAGACCACCAATTTGTTACTACTCAGCGAGGAGGTTATTACAAGTTTTTAGTACAATGGGAAAACCATCCCCAGTCTGACTTTGTTTGGCTACAAGCTTCGGAGCTCAATCGACTTCACCCAGATTTATTTGTTGCCTATGTTCTTCAAAACTTGCCGGAGTCAAGTTCTTCTGAGTGGCCGGCAATTGATGCAAATAGGAAGCATGGTACCCAGGCAAAACTACTCCTTAAATCGTGGGGGGAGATGAGGACCTATTCAGCTGCTAGAATCCTTATCAACTCTTATCTATTTATTTCAAACTTTTGTTGATTAGTTGTTAACTCTTTCTTAAATTATTCCCGCAAGACTCTGTTGCCATATTGGATTGGCAATCCCTTCCTAATTTATTTCCTGATTTATAATACATATAATCCTTTAAATATGGTATTCATGGAGAAGAAAGGCAATTGTCGATTTTGATATTGAATTTGAGAATGAAGTGATTTCATTAACAGAGAGATTCTGTTTGCATCTTATTCCCTCTTAAACATCAACGTGAGGTTGGCTCTTGAGGCTTGCACCAATGGGCCTTCCATCCTAGATTCGTCTCGTGTTCACGGGAGGGAAATCTAACGAATTGTATACCAATTAGACAAATTCAAATAATCCCCCAATGGTCAAACAAGATTAGATAAAGAGGGGAGTTCAAATCATTGACACAAACATAATTTAAACGAGAGATAAGGTTGTTGCAAAAGTAAAGGTTAACCCAATCCAACCTTGATATACATGAGGGGAGAAAGACTAATCAGGTAAGTGAATAGAACTTCCGTTGTTTATTTAACTCCAAAGTCATCTGACTTAGACATGGGAGTCATTTATATCCTCCAAGCCTTTCTTGATCTACTTGCTACATGTTGGTAGTGGGCGCGTGCAGGAGTGTGAAACACTTCCGAAACAAACATGTTAGCATAATTTTATATTTTTTTTTGAAATTATTATGAGTATAAATTTAGTTCTCCTGGACAGTATATAGAATTTTAGCTTATACTAGACCATTTCTTTTTAATATTTTTGGCTCAGTCTCATTTTCATGCTTTTATAATTTTTATTTTTTATTTTTGGGAAATCTTTTAACATTTGTGGCGAATATAACTCGAAGAAAATACATTTTTTTAGAAAATTTATAAGAGTTTTTCACAAATAGGCATTTGCAGCCAATGTTTTGCCGGAAATATAACTTTGCGGCGAAAGTATTTTGTTAGAAATACTTTTTTTTGCCACGATTCACACCCAAATGCTATGATATTTTCGACGAGTTCAGAAGCCTTTGTCCGCAGTTTTTCGAGAAAAGGTAGGTATTTTTCACAAGTTGGGCTTCTGGTGGAAAAAGATACCTTATATCACCAGTTTTTTTCTACAAGCTCCCCCCCACTATTAAAATTGGTGAAAAAAATAGTTTTTCACCCAAAATTGAGGCTTTTTGCCACTAAAATCCCTAGCGGGAAAAAGAGGTATTTGTTGTAGTGAATAGCTCAACAACAAACTCGAGCACGTACACTAGAATAATAAATGAGCTTTTTGTTAACATAAAATGTGACTTGATGATGAACTTGAGCTCAAAATTATTCAAATAAAAATTAAATAAAAAAAACTTGATCACCCACTATTCGTTCGAACTCAATCAAATTACACAGCCAGAAACTTTCATTTAGTATCCAAGTTCTAATGATCTAAGACAATAAAATTGAGTCTTGCATTAAATTTTTAGAAGAATCAACCAAATATCACAAAATAAGAGACGATAGCATAGAGAACGAAAGCAACCAATCAGAGATGATAGGTTGTTTAAAAGCTAGAGCAATAATAGAATCGAGTCCAGATTTGTGTTATCAGGCTTTGGCTCATAGTGAGATTTCAAGTTCGCGCTCGAGACCTTTTTGTAGGCTGTACTCGAGTTCGGCTCGGCATTCCAACAGCTTGAGCTCAATCAAAAATGGAGTTTGGCTCAGTTCATTTCACATTATTTTATCATTTTAAATTAAAATCTCAAATTTAAATATTTAAAAAATAAACTAAGGACAGTTCATTCAAATAAGCTATAATATCAAGTGCAGTCTTCGACAGAGCCACTCATTTACAACCTTACCAAAACTCTAGGTGGTAGGACTGAACAAATAAACCGTGTATCAAACCCGTCTGATTTTCGACCCAACCCGAAAACTTGACCCATTTGTATGTGGAATTGGAAACGGGTTTTACTGCACCCGTTTTCGTTTCTTCTCAAGTAATACCCAATACCCATTTTAAATAGCACACCTCTCTCTCGCTTAGCTCTCCTGCAGTTTCATCAGTACCCTATAACCCAACTCCCTCATTATTCTCAAGTCTCAACACTTCTCTTCTTTTACTTGTCCACCTTCTCTTCAGGATAATCTCTAGTATTATTACTGTCTTTGTCTATCTATATGAGTCGGGTTGGGTTGGAAAACTCATCATGTCTTCCGGAATCATTATCAGATCGGGCACTTAGGTATCGACCAACCGATATGTACCTAATTCGGGTCGGTGGACAATCCTACCACCTCTTATCTCTATCTGTACGTAGAAGCTCAGGCCACAATCTGCAGGCCGCATGACATATATAAATATGGCACACATATATGTCATACAACGTTTGTTACCCATTTGTTTTCTTCTAGCTTTGATCGAATGGTCAAAGCAATAAAATGTGCACAGTATGTGCCGTTCTACGCCATGCATGAAACGCCAAACAGCCCATGAATAAAGAAAACAGACAGAAACATGATACATTTATATTAAACAAGAAGTTTATCTATGGTTAGACATGTCCAATATACGTATTTTTCATGAAAAAGCCGATAATAAGAGACCTCAAAGTAATGATGCAGACCCAATTGCTGACTTTCTAGATCAACAATTTATTGCTTTTACTTCTTAAGTCAAATTTGGCGTCCAGACTGCATCTTTGACATTTTCAAACTATAAAAGGTGCTGGTCCCAATCTCGTTAGACTACACTGCTGTCGAAGAACAGAAGCCACACCTTCTACTCACAATTAATAGCGAGATTCAGACAGTTTTCAAAAAGAAACAAAGAAAGAAAAATAGCATTTTTCTGCCAGTTGGAACAACTGCAGTGATTGCACAGTAGAGTTTTAGGACACAAACGAGGAACACAACCCAAAAGTACATCCGCAATTTTTGAAGTCCATAAAGTATGAGAATCATAGCTGTTTCTGATCGAAAATCACGCTACTATTTGAACATTTATTGCATTTGCATGTTTCGTTCACCTAATTTGAAGATGAAAAGCAACTACAAAGACCTGATACTTTAGAAAGTAGAAAAGTGAACTCTGCAAGTTTTTCAAAGTTCACGTGTAATAGGATCATCGCATTTGCTGACGGGAAAATAGGTTTTCATTTCTGGAATTTTTAACACTCGTATCTAACAGTCGCCTAACAAAGGAGGAATCAGGGTAGTAAAATGGCTACATTCTATGAACGTACAAATCTGCTGCCTCGTCAAGGTACACCATATTATTTTCAAAGTGGGAATATCATGCAGAAATCTCCCTCTCCATCTCTTTCTCATCAGCTGCAATCTCTTCTTTTCCTACTATGAAACCAAACACAAGACCATGAGAATTTTAGAACTCACACTGGAATCCTTTTTCATCTAAAGTGAGGTATTTAAACTATACCTCCTTGTTCAGAGGCCTCTTCGTAGTAATACGGGGAGAACATCCCATCCTTCTTAGCTGTCTTTGTCTTTTTCTCTGCGACAACCTCCTGCAACAATTTAACCACCTTTCGCATTGGAGGGCGGCTAATGGGAAGTATGGCAGTGCACATGAGGCCAATGTCGAGAACTTTGCCTATCTCTTTCTTGTACTTGGAATCGAGATTACCGTCAATTACATAGTCGACTCCTTTCTGGTCTAAGGTGGTGCAGACCCATTTTACCAAATCTCTCTCTCCAAACTCAGGATCGGTTGGGAGCCTACCAGTTACCAACTCCAAAATGACCACTCCAAAGCTATAGATGTCGCTCTTTTCATTCACGTTAAGTGTATAAGCATATTCTGCATCAATTTCAAATCAAAGCAGACTAGATTAGAAATAAGCAAGTGACGTTTAACTGGTGATCTATCAAGTTTTTTGCAGTAAAACAAAATGATTTTGAAGTGGATGAGAACCATTTGAACCGACTAATTTAAAATTGCTCTCAACCAAAATTGAGAAACCTGGATTAGCAAATTATATCTCAAGTTAGTGTTAACTAATTGTATCGGCAAGTGACCATGTAATATGCTGACAAACCTGGAGCAATGTAGCCACAAGAGCCTGCAATCACAGACATGGCTTCCTCCCCTTTACTGACTGTTGCTACAGCTTTAGCAACTCCGAAGTCCGCAACTCTAGCTCTAAACTCTCCATCTAACAATATATTGTTCGATTTCACGTCCCTATGAACAATGGGTGGAACACAGTCATGATGCAGATAAGAGAGCCCTTCAGCCGCATCCAGAGCAATATTATACCTTGTTGGCCAATCCAACAAGCCTCCCTTGCTACCACGCAATACATCCCCCAAGCTTCCATTGGGCATGTATTCGTACACCAGAAGCTTGCAATCCCCAGTGTCATAACAACACCATAACCTCACAATATTCTTGTGCCTAATCCTTCCCAATGTTTCAACTTCAGCTTTAAACTCATCTTTCTCAGAATCAACAGTCCCATCTACTTTCTTTGTTCCTCCGCATAATTTCTTCACCGCTGCCACGTCACCATTGCTAAGCACAACCTTATAAACTTTCCCTGAAGCTCCACTACCAATCACGCTATCTTCACGAAGACAATCGAGAATTTCGATTGCACTAAAACTAAGTTTATGGAATGACCTCCACTTAGACATTGCAATTCCTTTCTTGTTCTTCATGAAAGTCTGGTACTTCCAATAGAACCACACCACCCCAACAACAAGAACGACGGCCGCAAGCCCAAAGATTAACCCGAGTACCCAAAAATCGGCCCTTCCCTTTCTTCCACCAATCCTAGGACAAAGATCAGGAAGGTCACCGCACAAGCCCGGATTGCCCACAAAGCTACTCCTATAATTCTCATTGGCATAAAAAGGAGGAAGGCTCCCGGTCAACCTATTATTCGACAAATTCAGCAAATTGAGCTTCAAGTTTTGCAACTCCAGTGGGATTTTCCCAGAAAACAGATTCCCGGAAAGATCAAGGTAATTAAGCACCTGCAAGCCCCCAATTTCACTTGGAATTTCACCATATAACCTGTTGTTGGCCAAATTAAGCTCATTGAGCTTCTTCCAAGCTTGGATTCCCACCGGTATCTCGCCCGAAAGCTCATTATCGCTAAGATCAAGCGTGGTCAATCCACTCAACTTCACCAAACTTCCGGGGAGACCCGTTAGCCTATTATTACTGCCCGAAAACTCAACAAGATTTCCGAGTGAGCCAATCTCCTCGGGTATCAAACCTGAAAAAAGGTTACTCGAAATCATCAACTGGGACAGATTATGTGCACCAGAAATCATCGTAGAAATGTCTCCAGACAATGAATTATCCTCGAGCTCAAGCAAGGACACATGAGGTAAGCCCCATAATCTTTCAGGAACGGTGCCCGACAGCTTATTGTGCTTAAGCCGGACCCGGCTTAAGCTCTGGCAATTTCCCAGACTCTCAGGAATTTTCCCAGAAAATGAATTGACCATCAAAATAAGGTCTTCTAACGCACCATTCTCACACAAATGGCTTGGAATTTCGCCGGAAAATCCATTGTACGAAACGTCAAGGATCCGCAAGGGCGAGTTCTTGCCGAGTTGGCTCGGCAATGGACCACTGAGTATGTTGTTGAAGAGTTTGAGTTCGGACAGATTTGCTGACCGAGTTATACTCTCGGATAAAGAACCCTCGAAGCGATTATCGTTGACATTCAACGACTCGAGTGGTAAGCCACACAAGTCGTCCGGAATTGTCCCCGTAAAATTGTTCATCGACACGTCTAGTCTCAACAACTTTGTCAAGTTCGACATCCCCGAAGGTAACACGCCGGAGAGTGAGTTGCCGTATAGCTCGATTTGGACAATACTTTTCATCCCCGTGATAGACCACGGGATTGAGCCTGTGAGTCCGTTGCTGGACAAATCGAGGTTTATAAGGCGAGTCAGCCGACCAATAGTCGCCGGAATCTGACCCACGAGGTCACATCGGGCTAGCCAAAGCACCTCGAGGTTCGTCAGGTTGCCGAGTTCACTAGGTAGCGGACTCTGCGAGAGCGAGTTAAGAGCAAGCAGAAGCTCTTTCAGACTCGAAATGTTACCCAGAGAAGTGGGTATCGAACCGTTTAGTAAGTTAGCAGCCAGGTTCAGCGTTTCGAGTCGCCGAAACTCTCCAAAACTGGCAGGAATACCTCCCGAGAAGTTGTTAGAGGAGAGGTTCAAATGCCGGAGACTCGGGATCTGAGAGAGCGTATCCGGGATGGGACCAACCAGGAGGTTCTGAGCCAAGTCAAGGTACTGGAGAGACTGACAAGAGGAGATATTGGGGGTGAGGGAAGAGCCAATGGAGTTGTAGGGGAGAGAGAGGAAGATGAGAGAGGGAAGGCGGCAAAGGAAGATGGGGAAGGAACCGGCGAGCTGAAAGGAGGAGAGGTCGACGGAGGTGACACGAAGAGTGACGTGGTCGCAGCCGATGCCGGTCCAGTTGCAAGGGGTGGCGTCGCGCTCATTCCAGTTGGAAAGGGAGTGAGTAGGGTCGGAGAGGCTGCGCTTGACTTGCTGCAGAAAAAGGCCATCTTGGCTTAGACACAGAGTCAGAGGAGAAGAGACGAAGAGCAGTAGCCCGACCACAAAGAAGAGTAGCCGCGACATCATTTTTGCTTGTTCGGATTCGAGAGAGAGGTTTGGTTTCGTTTGCTGATGCAAAGGTTGGATTGTGGGATTTGAAGAAGCGTGGTGGAGGGGAAAACGTGGTGGAGAGGGCCCACTTAGAACTATACATTTTCAAAAAGAAAAAGAAAATCTTTTATGACTAATGCTGTTTATAAAAGTATTAAAATGTACACTTGCAAAATATAACATTATTGATATTCATATGTCACATGATATTTAAAAATTTACAAGTAGCCTTATAAGAAGTATAAAGTATAAAAACTGGAAGCCATTGAAAACAATTTAGAAAATAATTAATGACGTCATTTTTATTCTAAAAACTAAAATGCGAATCCTACATTTTGGGAGAAAGTAGAAGAGGATTATTTTAGAAAAAAGGAAAAAGATATATATATATATATATTGATTATTGAGTCCTTTGATGCGAAAGTAAAAATTTCTTACAAATAAATTTCACTTTTTCATTATGAATTTTTATTAAATATTTTAAATAATTTTGTATGTAATATAAAAAGTATCATTATTATTATTATTATTTTCAAAAAAGGTGGTGTGAATTGTCCATTGTTATAATGAATATGCTTGGACTTGAGTCAAAGAAAATATAAAAGAGTGCTCTAGTGCCGCCCAACGGTGACAGCTTGGTTGTGCATCCAAAATTCATTTTTTTTAATTTTTTTATCCTTTTTATTCATATTATTTTAATATTTTTAAATCATTTTAAAAATATGAAAAAAATTACAATCCATTAATAATCACTTATTTAATTTGTAAATAAAAAAATAAATTTTAAAAAAGTTAAACGATATAAGATTAGTTTGTATTCAGATATGAATAAAATAATATTAAATAAAAAAATAGAAGTTAAATAAAATATTATTAAAAAATTATTTTTTTAATATTGTTATTATTTTAAAACTTAAATTAAAATTTAAAAAAATTTTAATAAGAAGATGATATATTTTCTGAATAGAGAGAGGTACAGTAACATTATCCAATGGACGGTGCTACTCTGCCGCCCAGAGTGCACCGCTCCATTTGACCGCACGGTCAAATTTTTTTTTTTTTTTTTTCATTTTTCGTTTCAGATTTTTTTAATATATTTAAACATTTTTAAAAAATATAAAAAAAATATCAATACACTTAAAATCACTTCCTTAATCACTAAGTAAAAAAAAATTAAAAAAAAAATTTTTTTGATGACCAGCGGTCACTTTGAGGGGGCACGAGGAGGCGGCACACAAGCATTTTCCTTATCCAATATAAAAAGCGAAGGATGGGTGTAGCGTATATGGTAGGGTGGTAAGAATCAACTTTCACTGCCAGAGTCCACTCTGCGGTCAACGACTCAAATGCGAAAGAGATGAATTCTAGAGGCAAAAAGATTCACTCAGAGCATTGGCATTGGCTTCATCAAAAGCCAATGCAAATGCATAAATTGATGAACGTGTGAGAAATACCGCTGCATTGGTCTCGGCAAACATAAAATCTGAAGTTTTGACCTACAGTAATTCTTTCGTTTCTTTCAAATTTGAAGGAGCACTGCACATTCATCTTTAGCTTATTTTATTCCATTTTTAATGCCCAACCGATGGTTTTATTTTCCCTCTCTCTTCCCTCTCTCCTTTTTCCTCCCCGCGTTTTCTCTCCCCCATGCCTCTCTTTTTCATTTTTTGCCATCAACAGAAACGAAATCTCTCGGATTCTTCACGCATAACCGATTTTATCAGACCTCTGTCTCGGCAAACCAGCCCTGAGGTCCTTGCCCATTTCTGCCACCGTCGCTGACGCTTTCGCGGCCTTGAAAAATACCGACGACAACTTCATCAGTGTATGGGACTGCGTCGATCACTCGGCCAAGGTTGAGTTTGGTCACAACAACGTCGGCGTTGGCTGTGAGTGCCGTTGCGTTGGCAAGGTGTGCATGGTGGATGTGATATGCTATCTTTGCAGGGATGAGAATCTGTTTTCTCCTTCTGCTGCCCTGAAGGCGCCTGTTTCTGCAAGCTCCAAAAACGTGAATCTGTTTAACCTCCCCTGTTTCAAGCAAGCTCTGCAAAACGTGAATCTGTTTTTCTTGTCTTTTCAGATTGTGGGAAGCCATCGATCTGATTCTGCAAGGAGCCCAGAACCTTGTGGTACCGATACAAACCAAACTAAGCAGCTATTCAAGAAGAAAACAGCTCCAAAAACCCTCGACCACCGGCCCTACTACCATCCACAACGGCCGCGAATTCTGCTGGTTGACTCAAGAGGACGTGATCCGGTTCCTTCTCGGCTCCATCAGGCTCTTCTCCCCGCTCCCGGCGCTCTCTGTTGACACTCTTGGCATTATCACCACCGACATCTTAGCCATTGACTATTACTCCCCTGCCTCTTTGGCAATTGGAGCTATATCCCGCTCTCTCTGTGAGCAGACTTCAGTGGCTGATTCTGTTTTTGTATACCTTTAAGCTATCTGCCTCTTGGTTATTAATAAAAAATTATCATAAATATTATTATTAAAAAATAATATTATATTATTATTTTGATGAATCACATGACTAATCCAATGTAGAGATATGGTTAAGGAGATTTTGGAGTTATGGAAAATATGTACTTTTCATCAAATTTTAAAGATAGGTTTGATGAAGCCAATACCAATGCTCTCAGAAAGAGATAAAGATATCTGGAAGGTTTGAAGCTTCTACGGAAGCCAATGAAAAAAAATTTAAGAAATAATTAATGACGTCATTTTTATTCTAAAAACTAAAATGTGCATCCACCATTTCGGGAGAAAGTAGAAAAGGATTATTTTAGAAAAAAGGAAAAAAGATATATAATATCTATTGATTATTGAGTCCTTTGGTTACAAATAAATTGCTTACAAATAAATTTTACTTTTTATTATGAATTTTTATTACATATTTAAATAATTTTGTATATAATATAAAAATACTCTTATTATTATTCTTATTATTCTTATTATTATTATTATTATTATTATTTTCAACAAAAGTAGTGTGAACTGCACGTTGTTATAACGAAGATGCTTGGACTTGAGTCGAAGAAAATATTAAAGTGTGCTCTACTGTCGTCGAACAGTGACAACACTGACAGTTGGTTGTGCCTACAAAATTTACATTTTAATTTTTTTTCTTTTTATTTATATTTTTTTAATATTTTTAAATAATTTTAACGAATTTAAGAAAAAATATTATTAAGAGCAGGGGTACTGAAAAAAGGTACCGAAAACTCACCGAATCCTTTAAGAAATCAATTCTACTGGGGACAGTCGTCCCATATAAGCGCCATGTAAGCGCGACTGGCGTGGTTAAATAAAATAAAAACGTACCGTTTTGTAAAAGATGAAAGCAACTATGGAGCTACAGATGAAAGCAAAAACAAAATTCGATTTCAATTTTTAGCTGGGTTTTCTTCTTCATCTTCGTCTGATTTGGTTTTGAATTAGGAGACCAACAACTATGGAGCCAAAGATTTCCTTTTGCTCTGGTTTCGCTAGGGCTTTCTAAGGGGAGATGGCTGTCGTCAGGGGCTCTAAGGGCCAACCAACGGTGTCAGAAAGGAGCCGTTCCTTTACAAAGTTGGTCTCAGGAGCCGTTTCTTGTCATACGTAATCCGAGCAACCAAGCGAAGATAATAAATTAGAAGTCAGAAAAAGACAGAATCAAGGAAAGAAAAAGGCAAACCCAATTTGCTTCTGAAGGGCTTCGAGCGCAATCGAAAACGGCGATGAGGGTTTGAAGCTCAGCTCATTCACTTGAATTTCTGCGTGGCACTTCTGCAGATTTACACAGACCAATTTCGGTTTCCAAGAAAATAGAGAACGAGGAAGGGAAAAAAAAAAGAACATAAACACAAATAAATAAATTTACCTGAAAATAGGGGACGATCGTGGAGGAGAGAATGACCAAGACAACGAAGACGAAGCGAGAAACCCAGTATTTGTTTGTTGGGACTGCTACTGAGACCAATGCTTTACCGAAGTTACTGGTCGACAAGTTCAATGCACTTTTTTTCTTTTTTTTCTCTTTTTTTAATCTTTTCTTTCAATCATTTTTTATATATTTTTAAAATAAAATAGGAGTGACGTGGACAAGCCGGTTGCGCGCCATTTGTATTAGGCGCTTGCATTTATCATTTTCCTTAAAAAATTTACTTAATTACTAAGTACAAAAATTGAAAAAAAAAAAAGAATTCGGCTAGAAAAACCTCTCAAATTCGAGAGTTTTAACATTTTTATATTATTAGTAGTCACTTCTTTAATAGTAAGTAAAAGAAACAAATTTGCATGCGCAAAACAGTCATAACTTTTCTCTTTTCTCTCTAGCTTAGTTTTCCGCCCACTGCCTAGTCAGCCAGCCATAGTCGCTCGGCCAAGGGGGTGGAGTTTCAGCTCCTCCCTCCCTCCGCCTGTCCAGTCTTTTTCTGTGTTTATATAGTCTTTTTTTGTTTTTTTACAAGTTTTTGCCCGTAGCACTATAGTGTTCCGATCTATTGCTCGCCAGACTTCAAAGACCAACACATGCCCTACCTTTAGACTCCCCAGCCTTTGATGTATCGAAAGGCAGGAGAAAACTGCAAATTAGAGTGGTGCGTGTTGCTCACATGTGGTTGTCTGTGCGCTGAAATCCAAGCGTGGCCATGACTAGTGTTGCCCAGATGACTAACACAAGAGGGGGGTGAATTGAGTTGTATTAAAAAAATAACAATTATAAATCAAATATATAATATAAAATATAAACAAAATATGAAATAGCAATAAATATAAATAGTAAGGGTAAGAGAGAAGCAAACTCAGTATGTTAACAAGGTTCGGCCCTACTGCCTACGTCCTCACCTCAAGCTGCTCTTTGAGGATTTCCAAATTCACTATTCAACCTCCTTCAGGTGAAGATAGAAACCTATTACACCTTTGACCAACACCGCTACAAAGGATCTGTGTAGAACACCCTCTACACTTGCAATCACCTTACAAGTAGTGATTTAACTATTCCCTGTGTAAAACACTTTCTACACGCACAAGGGTTATACACACCATTTTTCTGATACAAGAGTTGATAGTGGGTAGATTATCAGAAAACACTCATCAATGAGTGAAATAAGAACAATACAGCGCAAACTATATCTCTCAAAATGAACAAGGATTAAGGCTCAATACTTAGAGAAGAGAGAATGAAAGCTTTGAATGAATGTTGTATGCTCTTGATATTGTGAATGTGAAGCTCTCAAATGATCTATTTATAAGCATATAAGATTTCATATTCAAATTTAAAAAGATTCACATGTCAAAGACAACATCATTCACTTTTTCAAAAAAATCAAATCTAATCTTTTACTTTTGGCATATGACAAAAGGAGCACATTCAAAGAATTCAAATCTAATCTTTTACTTTTTGCATATGACAAAAGGAGCACACTTTCCTTTTCAAAATATTCACACCTAATCTTTTACTTTTTGTATATGACAAAAGGAACACACTTTACTTTTCAAATTTTTCAAACAAAATCATCTACCTTTTGTATAAGTCTAAAAAAGCATCAATCACTTTTGAAAGTATTCAAATAAAACATGCACATGTGAAAGATGACAATCAATCATCTTTAATATTTTCAAAGTTCAACCATTTAATCAAGGTATGCACATGTGAAAGATGACAATCAATCATCTTTCAAAATTTTCAAATTTAATTTTCAAAATATTCATGCACATGTAGAAAAAGTATTTTAATGCTTTATGATAAAATATTAATTTTGAACCTTAATCCTAATTTTGAATTTTTAAGAGATTTACAACATTACTCTATAACTTTAATGTGAACTTATTCCCTTCTTACTCATGCTTGTTTCCTTGATGTGCTTGACTCCATTATGTAGACAACTTGAGCTTGAAACTTCTTTATTCTTTGAATTCATTTGTTATCATCAAAATCCATGTGTAGATATATAATTACACAAAACTTGAAACTTTGGGTTCAACAATCTCCCCCTTTTTTATGATAACAAATACTTGATAGAATTTGAAACTTGTATTAATACTTAAGCTCCCTCTGAGAATGTGCGTTAGTTTTTCAAGCAAAAGTATAAATATAATTCCAAGCATATATAACAAGTTTAGCAATTCAAACAATATTAATACTCTAATCTAACACTTTTTCCCCTTTTGGCATCATTAAAAAGGATCTGTAACAAGTAAATGGACTAAAGAAAATGGTGCGTTAGCAGACACTGTAGATAGTTGAAAAAAAATTAGATCCGTCTGTAACTCGACAAGTGTGGCTGGAGATTTGAAAAAAATCACCTGATATTGTTGACCAACGAGATTGAAGGCTCCAAGTTTCTAAACAATGTCATTTTCACCGATCGGGAAAAAAAATCACATTGCTCTTTGACTTGGATGTTAGCTCGTTTGGTTCTTTATGCTATCTCTATAAAATCAGTCTTAAAGTTCATCCAATCCGCATCCAGTTTTCTTCTCATCTCTATAACTAATCTGTATTCCTTCAACATTCTCGTTTTAAGCCTTCTATTCTTTTCTCAATGGCTCATTCTTCTAACATTTCTCTAAATCCATCTATGAGGCATTCTGCAACTCAACCTCCTGTCCTTTCTGCAGCTGCCATTGGTGCCATGTTGCAGCAAGAAAATAATAATTTAGCTAATAAGTCAGATTCTGATGCTATCTATGACTTGGTGAGTCTTGGGACTCGCTACTCTTCCTCTATTGTTGCTTTTTCCCAACAACTATAAGCCATTAATCATGAAATTGAAAAGCTCAAAGAACAAATTGTTGTACTTCAACGAATTGTTTAAGAGTCTCACATAAGGGAAGGAATCATTCAGCAGAAGAATAAACAGTTGAAATCTTTATTAGATTCTTCATTCCGCTTGCCGGCTCCCATGGATAAAAATGATATGATATTGTATGAAGAGAATGAGCGTTTCAAACATGAGGCTAAGAATCTTAAGTTTATGTAAAAATATTTAAAAAATGTATCTCTATTTTTATTGACTCTGGTCTATCTTTTAAGAGATATTCATAGCATGCATCATACCTATTTTTCTTCTAATCATACATAATCTATCTTCTGATAAAGGTTTTGTGAAAATATCTGCTAACTGATTGTGTGTGTTTGTGAACTCTGGTACTATATCGCCTTTCTGTACATGATCTCGAGAAAAATGATATCTTATTTCAATATGCCTAGTTCTAGAATGTTGTATTGGATTCTTTGAAAGATTTATAACACTTGTATTATCACATTTGATTGGAATGTGATTATATATGAGTTTAAAATCTTCAAGTTGTTGCTTCATGTAGAGAACTTAAGCACAACAACTACCCGTAACAACATATTCTACCTGAGCAGTAGATAGTGCAACGGAATTTTATTTTTTACTAAATCAGGAAACTAGTGCATGACCTAAGAAATAGCATGCTCTACTAGTACTTTTTCGATCTATTTTATAGCCAGCATAATCTGCATCTGTGTAGCTGATTAGATCGAAAGATGTGTGCTTAGGGTACCATAATCCTAGGTTAATTGTACCACTAAGATATCTAAGAATGCGCTTAACTATAATTAAATGTGATTCTTTTGGAGATGATAGAAAGTGTGCACATAAGCACACACTAAACATAATATTTGGTCTATTGGCTGTCAAATATAATAAGCTACCAATCATACCTCGATATACTTTCGAGTCAACTGGTTTATCGGTTTCATCTTTATCAAGTTTAGTTGACGGGCTCATTGGTATTCCAATTTCCTTAGCACCTTCTATCCCAAACTTTTTTAGTAATTCCTTAATAAAAAGAGTTGTATCGATTTTTCCTCTTGAAAAACCTTTTTCAATTAAGAAACCACTGAGTCTCTCGTATCAAGCTCTAGGAGCTTGTTTGAGTCCATATAATGCTTTTATGAGTTTGAAAACATGATTTGGGGAAATTTGATTTTCAAAACCTAGAAGTTGCTCAATATATACCTCTTCATTTATAAAATCATTTAAGAAAACACTTTTAACATCCATTTGAAAAAGTTTGAAATCTTTATAACAAGCATATGCAAGTAGCATTCGAATAGCTTCTAATCTTGTGACTGGTGCATATGTCTCATCATAATCAATTTCTTCTTCTTGATTAAAACCTTGGGCTACAAGTCAAGCCTTATTTCTAGTAATGACTACAGACTCATCTTTCTTATTTCTAAAAATCTATTTTGTTCCAATAATAGTATGATTTTTGGGTTTAGAAACAAGTGTCCAAACATCATTTCTTTCAAATTGATTCAACTCTTCTTGCATAGCTAGAATCTAAAATTTATCAAGAAGTGCATCATCAATATTTTTGGGTTCAATCTGAGATAGAAAAACAGTATAATTGCAAATATTTCTAAGAGATGATCGAGTACTTACACCTCGTGAAGGTTCTCCCAAAATTTGTTCCACTGGATGATCTTTCACAAATTTCTCTTGTTTGGTTGCATCTTGTATTAAATTTTGATGATCTTTTCTGATGGTTCCATATTGAACTTCTTCTATTAGGTTCTATTTGTTGAGATTGAGACTTTCCGTATTATTTATACCTCCTGTTTCTTCATCAATAGATTTCTTGGAAAGTGAAAAATTAGATTCATCAAATACTACATGCATAGATTCTTGTACAGTTAAAGTCTTTTTATTGAATACTCTATAAGCTTTACTATTAGTAGAATACCCGAGAAAAATACCTTCATTAGATTTTGCATCAAACTTGCCTAAATTATCCCTATCATTCAAAATAAAACATTTGCATCTAAATACATGAAAGTAACCAATGTTGGATTTTTTCTCATTCCAAAGCTCATAGGGGATTTTATCTAATTTAGACCTTAGCATAACTCTATTTAGAACATAACATGCAGTACTTACTGTTTCGGCTCAAAAATAACTAGGCAAGTTGTTCTCATTGAGCATTGTTCTTGCCATCTCTTGAAGATATCTATTTTTTCTCTCTACATATCCATTTTGTTGAGGAGTTCGAAGAGCAGAAAAATTATGCACAAAACCATTTTCATCACAAAATGTTTCAATATTTTTATTAACAAACTCTTTTCCCCTATCACTTCAGATACTTGAAATAGTATAACCATTTTCTTTTTGAATTCTCTTGCATAACTTGGTAAAGACATTATGTGCCTCATCTTTATGAGCAAGAAAGATGATCCAAGTATATCTAGAGAAATCATCAACAATAACAAATGCATAACATTTTCCTCCTAGACTTGCAACTCTATTTGGTCCAAAAACATCAATGTGTATCAGTTGCAATGATCTAGTAGTGAAAATATATTTCTTGATTTTAAAAGAAGTTTTTGATTATTTACCAAATTGGCATGCATTACAAATTTTATCTTTAAAAAAATTTATTTTTGGTAAACCTCTCACAAGATCATTTTTTGAAAGTTTGGAAATAAGTTCTATGTTGGCATGACCTAATCTTTTATGCCATACCCAACTAGTTTCATTTTGAGCTGAAAAATAAATCGCATCTTGTGAGGTAATTTCTTCAAAATCGATTGTATAAACATTGTTACTTCTAGAAGCAATAAAACAAATATTAAAATCATGATCATTCAAAATAATGCATTTATCCATTTTGAAAGTAACTGTAAATCTTTTATCACATAATTGACTTATGCTCAAAAGATTATGTTTTAGACCTTCAACAAGTAGAACATCTTCAATTATGAGAGAAGATTCATTACCAATTTTACCTATTCCCACGATCTTCCCTTTCGAGTTGTCTCCAAATGTCACGTGTCCTTCTTCTTTAGATCTAAAATTAAAGAACTTAGTCTTGTCTCCCGTCATGTGTCTTGAACATCCACTATTTAAAAACGATTTGTTTTTGCTTGTGGATGACTTCATGCATACTTATAAAAACAATTAAAATGATTTTTCTTGGTATCCAAGTTCTTTGGATTCTTTATTTATTAGTATTAGAAGAAACAAGATTTTTAAGTACCCATATGGCCCTAATAGTCATTGTATGATTTCTTCTAATAGGACAAGTATGATAATTATGACCATTTCTATTACAGAAATTGCAAATAGCATGTGACATATATGAAGAACTTGAATGATTATAATAATATCTTTTTTTGACAAAATTTTTTTTATGAAAAGAATTTTGAATATTGGTTTTTGATGTAGAATGATTATCAAATAAATTTTTATAAGGTTTATATTTTTGTTTTGGCATATATCTCAAGCCTGCCTTGTCAAAAACACATCTTTGACTACCAAGAAGTTTTTCAAAATTTCTTTTTCCATTCGTAAATTTTTCAACAATATTTTCTAAATCAATTTTCTTCTTATTCAACTCAAGATTTTCATCTTTCAAAATGATACTTTCTTTTCTTAAAATATCAATTTCGTTTGTGAAAGAAGAATTTTTCTTTTTCAAAGCAGTATACTTGATACCCAATTTTTCAAATTTCTCGTATACTTCTTCTAAAATATTTTGCAATTTTTCATATGAAAGATTTTCAATATTATCAAGATTTGTTACCTCAATGTCATATTTAGCCATAAGACAAAGATTTGCTGATTCTCCATTGCTTGCTTCACTATCTGAGCTACTTGAATCATCATCCCATATAGCTTTCATTGCTTTCTTCCCCTTGTTTCGATCTTTCTTTAACAGAGGACAATCTGGCTTGATATGACTAGGCTTATTGCATTTATAACAAATTAAAGTGTCATTTTTACTTGAATCTTTCTTGGAAAACTTTTTGAAGGATTTTCTCGGAGGAGTTTTATTTTTCTTTAAAAACCTCTGAATTCTTCTTGTTATCATCGCAATTTCTTCATTTTTGTCTTCATTTTCCTCATCGTCATCACTTTCACTTTCATGAGGAACAGGTTTAAGTGTCAAGCTCTTCTTTGGCTTTCCTTCTTCTCATTTTTTAAATGTGTACTCATAGGTGATAAGTGACCCGATGAGTTCATTGATTTCGAGCTTCTTGAGGTCTCTAACTTCAAAAATCGCTGTAATTTTTGATTCCCAATGTTTTGGTAAAGAGTTGAGAATTTTTCTTACTATCTCCACCTTGGAATAAACTTTACCAAAAGCTATCGAGCTGTTTATGATATTAGTAAAATGAGTGTGCATACTAGAAATAGATTCATCATCATTCATCTTAAATATTTCATATTCATGAGTAAGAATATAAATTTTTGATTCCTTGACTTGCGAATTTCCTTCATAAGTTACTTCCAAGTTATCCCAAATTTCTTTTGCTGTAGCGCAATTCATTATTCTATTAATTCATTTCCATTAAGAACATTATATAATAAATTCATAACAGTTAAATTTAAAGTATAAAGTCTATCGTCTTCACGATCAAACTCTTCTTCTTCCTTTTTGACCTTTACTCCACCAACCACTTTTGTTGGAATATAAAGTCCATTTACAATACATTTCCAGATTTCTCTACCTTGAGCCTGAAGAAATATTCTCATTCTAACTTTCCAAAATGAGTAATTATCTCCACAAAAGAGTGGAGGCCGACTACTAGATTGACTTTCACCAAATGAAACTGTAATGTTAGCCATAAGATCTTAACTCAAAAAATAGTGAATCTTATAATAGAGCTCTTAGCTCTGATACCAATTGTTGCCCAGATGACAACACAAGAGGGGGGTGAATTGAGTTGTATTAAAAAAATAACAATTATAAATCAAATATATAATATAAAATATAAACAAAATATGAAATAACAATAAATATAAAGAGTAAGGGTAAGAGGGAAGCAAACTCAGTATGTTACCAAGGTTCGACCCCACTACCTGCGTCCTTGCCTCAAGCTACCCATTGAGGATTCTCAAATTCACTATTCAACCTCCTTCAGGTGGAGATAGAAACCTATTATACCTTTGACCAACACCGATACAAAGGATCCGTGTAGAACATCCTTTACACTTGCAATCACTTTACACGTGGTGATTTAACTATTTCCCGTGTAGAACACTTTCTACATGCACAAGGGTTATATACACCATTTTTCTAATACAAGAGCTGATAGTGGGTAGGTTATCAGAAAACACTCCTCAATGAGTGAAATAAGAACAATACAGCGCAAACTATATCTCTCAAAATGAACAAGGATTAAAGCTCAATACTTAGAGAAGAGATAATGAAAGCTTTGAATGAATGTTGTATGCTCTTGATGTTATGAATATGGAGCTATCAAATGATCTATTTATGGGCATATGAGACTTCATATTCAAATTTAAAAAGATTCACATGTCAAAGACAATATCATTCACCTTTTCAAAAAAATCAAACCTAATCTTTTACTTTTAGCATATAACAAAAGGAGCACACTTTCCCATTTTCAAAAAATTCAAACATAATCTTTTACTTTTTGTATATGACAAAACAAAAGGAGCACACTTTCCTTTTCAAAAAATTTAAACATAATCTTTTACTTTTTGTATATGACAAAAGGAGCACAGTTTACTTTTCAAATTTTTCAAACAAAATCATCTACCTTTTGTATAAGTCTAAAAAAACATCAATCATTTTTGAAAATATTCAAATCAAACATGCACATGTGAAAGATGACAATCAATCATCTTTAATATTTTCAAAATTCAACCCTTTAATCAAGGTATGCACATGTGAAAGATGACAATAAATCATCTTTCAGAATTTTCAAATTTAATTTTCAAAATATTCATGCACATGTAGAAAAAGTATTTTAATGCTTTATGATAAAATATTAATTTTGAACCTTAATCCTAATTTCAAATTTTTAAGAGATTTACAACTATACTCTATAATTTTAATGTGAACTTGTTCCCTTCTTGCTTATGCTTGTTTCTTTGATGTGCTTGACTCCATTGTGTAGACAACTTGAGTTTGAAACTTCTTTATTCTTTGAATTCATTTGTTATCATCAAAATCTATGTGTAGATATATAATTACACAAATTTTGAAACCTTGGGTTCAACAACTAGACAAGTCCCCTGCTGCCACGCGTAGCTCCGTCAGGGCCAGTGCCTCGGTTCTCTCTAAACTGGCTACCTTTTCTCTACATAGGGTGGCGCATATATCGGCACATCTTCTAGTTGCTACATTCCTATATTTTCATTTTTCCTAATCAAGGATAAAGATAAAGTAGTCGTGAGAATCCTCTTTAGCCAGACCAAATCAATAAAAAGTAGTATACTTTTCTTAGCTACGATTTTAAGTCATAGTTTAATAGTCTGTTTATCAAATTATTTTAGAAATACATTAGGTCCTTAGTGGGATTAGGTAGGAGCCAAGTTTTTGGCTCTGAAATCCGTTTTTTTTTTCTTTGGTATTGTTTTTGTATATTTTGAGATGATTATTAGAGACTTTCAGTCTTTTAAAATCTTGTATCTTGTAATCACATAGTTTCATATATATATATATATAATATTGTTTGCCTTAAAAAAAAAAAAAAAAGAGGAGGAGTAGGAGGAGGAGGTAAAAGAAACAAATTTTAATCATTATCGTATATAAAAAGCAAAGGATGGGTGTGGGTATATGGTAGGTGGTAAGAATCATAACTTTCACTGCCCGAGTCCACTCTCTGGTCAACTACTCAAATGTGAAATAGATGAATTCTAGCGAAAAAAAAAAAAAAAGAGTTTTGTTAATATAAATAAAATTATATATTAATTTATGTATTGATATTGATTATTTGATATTTAAAATTTAAAATAATATTATTTTTAATAAAATTTATTTTTTAACTAATCATATTTAATTAGTACATATATTAATATTTATTTATAGTTACGACTAGATTTTTTTTTTAAAACTCACTCAGACAGAGATAAAAGATATCTTGAAGGTTTGAAACTTCTACGGAAAAGAGGAGTGAGCATCACAGAGCCAGGCATCAATTTTCTTTTGAGGCCCGCTGCAGAAAATTATCACTCCTCTGAGAAAGTAAACTGTGAATAGAAATAAGATAAATGTTTTTATTTTACTCATAAGATAAATATTTTAATCATATAAAAATAAATTTATCTATAAATTTTAAATAGAAACAAGAAAAATATTTTAATTAAATAAAAATAAATTTATAAATTGAGATGATATGATACGATAGATTAAATTATAAAATTATTTTTTTTATAAAATAAATATAATTTTATATGATCTCTTTATAATTATAACATTTTTCTAAAAATAATATTATTTTATAGTATATTATATCAATTCAGAATAAAAATAAAAATAACTATAAAAATTTAAGTAGTGACCTTTTAAAATTAATTTCTTGACGTTCAAACCACGTCTTTTTATTTTTATTTTTTTCACTTGAAGGTTGATGCTCAAAGCAAAAGCCAAAACTGTTTGAATAATATTAGAATATTGTGGCATATTGATTTTGAATAATTTTATTTATTATTTTAATTTTTATTATTTCACGATATAATATTAAATGATTAAAGAATATTTATTATATTTTATTTAAAAATTTATCATCTAATATCATATCTTAAAATAATAAAAAAATGATAATAAATAGATTTTTCCTATTTAAAGTGAAAGTTGCAGACATAAAAATGTACACAGTGTGCCCGCTGATAGCGTGACCAATATGTACCCAATACAACGAAAAATGTTTTTTGATTGAGAACTCACCAATAAAAACCAAACTGACTTGACCTTCAAATCATCAAAATTCCATTTGGGGAGATAAAGTTTTTAAATTTTGTAAGTACATTGAAATCTCAAAATCGGTGGGTGTGTTTTGGTTTAAATTGTTCCTGATAAAGCTATATATTTATATATACACTAGGTGAGAGCAAGGTGCAAAGCACTTTTGTCTAATTTTATGAAATAGTTATTTGTAAAAAATAATATATATTTTATAAAAATTATTGATGTCACTTAATAATTTAAGACATATTGGAGAAGGTAAAAAAAAATTAGTTCAAAATATTATATAATCTAATACTTGTTTATAACATCCATAATTTTAACAAAGATGCATACGAAAAATTTAATAAAAGTCCTACACAAACGATAGTTTAAAATATGTGTCGTTTGATATTTGTATTATAATTCATCAATTTATGTCATCCTGTAGACGATCAATAGAAACAATATTGAAATTCTTATTTTGCTGTTGATTGAGTCGATCAAGATCAACATAAAATTAAAACATAATCTTTTTATAAAATTTATGGTATAATATTTTCTATATATAGCATATATATAAATCCTAAAATATATTTTAAAGTTGCTGGCCAAATTTACTCTATCTTGATTAGCTCAATGATCAGAGCTTTTGTCATGTGCCCATCATAACAAGCACACGTGTGGAATATGACTTAGCGGAAGCTACGTCCTACTATTATGGAAAAAAAACACTTTGATTAAACACACTTGTATTATATATTATATGAGATTTTTAAATTTGAAATACTTAATAATTTGAGTTAATGAAACATTTAATACACGTGTATTATACTTAGGAATTCACGTCTTATGCACCTAATACACATGTATATGTTAAGCAGAAAGAAAAAAATATAATAACTAATATTTAATTACTTATTATTATATAAGCTATTAAGTATTGTAATTATTGTGATTAATAAATCATATAACAACATTGAATGCTATCTCTCTCAACATTTATGTCTTCATTCTATATGCTGATTACATTCACACGTATTTAAACAAACGGTGTTAACTTTAACGGAAAAATAAAAAAAAACTGTTAAAACAAGATTTTCCGTTTCATACACACTTTTTATATATAGAAGATTTATATTTATGAATAAATGATTTTATTCATTAAATGATTTAAATTTGATGAAATAGGTTAAATTATAAAATTAATTTTATTAAAAAATTAAAATATCCCATTAAATCCAAAATTGTTCGATTTGGTTAAAGTACTAAAACGAAATATTTCGGTATCGATATTGTTTCGGAATAGTTTATATATAAATAAATTAATTATATATGTATATAATATATTTTAAAATAATATTAATGCAAGTTTTAAAAAGCTAAAATGTATATTTATAAAACTTAATAATATTTCTCAATTCTCAATTTAACTATTTAAAAAAAAAATCACATATTTTCATCACAAAAATGAGAGTAAAGATTTGACTTTTAGTGCTCGAGAAAAGGGGATTGAAAAAAAAAAGTTAAAAAAATAGTATTCAAATTTGAGAATTAGAGTGAAAATTATAAAAAAAAAAAATCAAGACTTTTACATAAATTGTAAAAATCATTAATTTCAACTCGTATATTGATAATAGGTCGATATTGACCGAAATGCAGTATTATAACCGATATTTGATTTGATATAAAATACATACTTCTCCTTTGTTGATTACTATTTTGGTACAGTAAATACCGATAACACCTGCTGGTATGGTAGAGTATTTAAAAGTTGGACGGTGCTATAGGCATCGTTGGTGGCTCCCGCTGGGAGTCACCGCTAGGCAAAAAATAAAATCTATATTTTTGTTTTTTTTTTTCAAATCATTTTTAATATTTTTAAATATTTTAAAAAAGTATCAAAAATTTATAATAATATTAAAAAAAATTCTTAATCATTAAAGAAAAAAAAAAAAAAGAGCAGTAAGCTCAAGCGGGATCCCTCAGCATTTTCCTTAAAAGTTAGTTGGTTAAAACACCTTAATTTCGTGAATTTTTAGATTTTTCTCTTTATTCTTTTTTAAATTTAGGATGACCTCTCGTATTAATTATTCACCCCTAATTGGAAGTGAAGAAAAAGCAAGTGAAGAAAAAGCAAACCAATGATGGAGTTTGAAACAAGGGATGATCCAAAGGTCTAAACACGTGTGTTTGACAAAACCTCTTCCAAAAGCAAGCAACAGAGATGTAAAAAAAATATATTAAAGAATTCATAAATTGGATTGAATCGATGGATTTAGTTTGCTATCAAATTAGTTTGATTTGAAATCAGTTTTATTTTTTTTAAATTAGTTAAAATTGATCCAATTCTAATATTTTACTTTTTAAAATTGTACCAGAACAGTTTATATATATATATATATTATTATATGATAAATTATTAATTAATATAATGTATATTAAAATTTTATATCATTATAGTTTATTGTATTAATAATTATGATAATATTATATAGTGATATTAATAGTAAATCACTATATATTATAATATACTATAATATACCATTATATTCTATAATATAATTATAATAAATATTATAATATATTATCACTAAATTATTATATACAATAATATATTATATTATATATATTATTTAATATATAATATAATATATTAAAATAAAAAAAAAAACTGGATCGAAATTGAATGAAAAACAATAAAATTGAAATATCAATTTAAGAGAATAATTAATATATAATTAATTTTATAAAATACAAAACTGATATATATCATTCGATCTTAAATTTTATTCAAAAACAGATAAGACCGAATCGATTATAGCAATCAAGGTGCGCAGCTACTTGTTGAAAAATATGCGCCTCTCTTTATTTAGGTACAAAAGAATGATGAATTCCACTAGCAAAGCAGAATCATTCGCATTATATTTGCATTGATAATTAATTCACGCCTCCAATTATTCCCACGGGGGTTACTCCTTTTTTGACTCGATTCCTACTTTCCTTTTTTTTGACTGAATTCGATTAGATAAATATTGCTGCCAACTCTGAACTCATGACCCACCTATATGTTCAGCTATTATAGTAATTGTCTTATATGTGTCCGGTGGAGTGATTTTAAATTATTTATAAATAATAATTATTAAGGATGTGTTTCATCGCCGATCATACGAATCATCTATAACAAATAAAGGAACGGTACTGATTATCCAGAGAACACTCCAATGCTAAAGTTAAAATAATAATATAAATGTAAATATATAAAGTAGCAAATAAATCAAGTGTCTTATTTGTTACCTCTTATAATCTATTTATAGATGTTATTTCCTTAGAGTAATAGAGCTCAATTTACCTTGTGAAGCATTTTCCTTTTAGGAGTCTAAGTCTATCTCTTATTAGGAGTATGAGTTGTCTCCTTTTTTAGGAGTATGAGTCCCTTCTTGAATTATCTCTTAGCTAAAATTGTGGAGTCTCAAATATCCTTTTCAGTTTCTCCGGTAATTTTATTCGTAATCATTACGTAAAAAATTAAATACACCATGTTTCTTTCCACCCCGCTAGTTGTTGGTGCATAGACTTGTGGCAAAGTCACGATTGTCATGGTAGGAGGCCTTGGTTGGCATGGGGCCTCACGGCACAAAGTGTTGGTCGCCATTATAGCAGGTGGCGAGGAGACTCTGGTCGCCTCCATGAGAGTGGCAAGGAGACTCTAATTGCCATCATGGGTGTGGTGAGGATATTTGATCACCATCATGGCGAGGGAACTTGGTCGCTATCAAAACTGTTGCTAGCCTTGCCAATCTTAAGAAGGGTGCCGAGAAAACTTGATCGTCATCATGGCGAGGAGCTTCGTCAGAGCAATCTTACTTGCTGTTTCCCATTTTTTTCCTGCTGAATGATTTTTGTAGGGAGAAATTTTTCATTCTTAAGTGCTTTTGTAATAGTATTTTTGTATGGCTAAGGCTACTGAATACTTGCTCGTCCAAAGCTGTTGGTCGTGTTGCTCGCCTAGAGGCGCTTATCCTCTTGCTCTTATATAGGCGTTTGTATTCTAAAAGCAAAATAAGTTAGTATAATAAAAATTACAAATTTGATTTTTTAAATACCTGACCCTTGCTTTGGCGACGATGTGCTTCCTAGTGGGTAGACTTCCTTCAGGTGGCGAGGGGCTTCCTGGCGAGAAGACTGGCTTCGGCAATGAGGAGCTTCCTTTTTACATGGCACTACGAGGCTGATAGCTTATCATTGGTGTTTAATGATCGAGCGGTCCCTAATCTTTTCCTTTTTGCATGGCACCGCGAGTGTGATAGCTTGTCATTGGTATTAAAAGGTGATGTAGTCTACTGACCACTGCGCCCTTTTTTACATGGCAATGCAAGTATGATAACTCGTCATTAGTGTTTAATGATCGAGCGGTCCCTGACCTTTCCCATTTTTTGGGCACCACGAGCCTGATAGCTTGTCATTGATGTTTAGTGGTCGAGCGGTCCCTGACCTTTCCCTTTTTGCATGACACTGTGAGTGCAATAGCTCGTTATTAGTGTTTAATGGTAGCGTAGTCTACTGATCTCCGCACCCTTTTTTACATGGTACCGTGAGTGTGATAACTCGTCATTGGTGTTTAAAGGCGACGTGGTCTATTGATCTACATGCCCTTTTTTACATGGCACTGCGAGTGTGATAACTTGTCATTGGTGTTTAATGGTTGGGCAGTCCCTGACCTTTCTCGCCTTTTTAAATGGCATGGAGCCTTGATCGTCATCAAATGTTTAAGAAATATGCAAAAAGAGTCTTAGCAATAAAACAATAAATCATATAGAAAGTAAAAATTTTGCCATCATGGGTAAGGTTTCTCCAAGTGCATCCCAAGACGAGAAGGCTGCTTGCCATATGTTTCTCCTGTCTCACTGTTGGTCAGGAAACTTCATCTGATTTCACCTAGGGGCGCCCTGTCCCTATCATCATTTGAGGGCGCTTTGTCTGTGTTGCTGCAACGAGAATCTTGCCACCTATCTGGGTTGTCCTCTCTTTGCTGGCAATGTTCTAGTTCGTACCATCACTTTGGCTTCGAGTGTTCTGCTACCATTCGCTCTAACTATCTCGTGCCTGCCAGTTCAGTGACCATTTTCTTCATGGTCGTGCAGTCTTTTGTCCAATGCGAACTCGTCTGATAGTATTTACAATAACGATTACCTGCTCTAGACTGGCGATACTCTCTGTTCTACTCCTTCCTTTCTTGCACATTTAAATTGATGTATATCAATCTGTTGTTGTGCTCTAGTTGCCTTTCTTGTCTTTTGTCCTGATGACCCAACGTAAGTTTCTTGTCGCCTGGGTTGGTTTTACGTTCTGCCCTCTGCTCATCTCTTCTCAGGTCTATAAGGGCTTGTAGTGTATCTTTAGCATTTACGAAGTCATCTGTCATGTCCATGAACTCCTTCAGTGTAGACGGGGTCCTTCTTGCTAGCTCGGCCATAAAAGGATTGTGCAGCCAAATTCCACCTAGGAGGGCGGCCAGGTGATCTTCTCGTCTTGATCTTTGGTTGTCAACCTCTCTTTATTAAAATGGGTGAGGTATGTCTTCATATTCTCCTCTTCTCTCTGCTTAACTGTTAAAAGGTATGCCGCTAGGCACCATCGCCTTTTACTTGGCATAAATTGTTTAAGACCTGCTTGGTCAGTTCCTCGAAGTTGTTGATTGATCCTGGTCAGAGAGTTCCAAAGCACCCTCTTGCCGTTCCCTTTAGGATCAGGGGAAAAGCTTGGCAGACAATTTCTCTAGGGAAGCCACGAAGTGTGATATGCACTTTAAAGTTCTCCAAGTATTCCAGTGGGTCTTTGCACCAATCATATACATCAATTTGGGGAACCTTGAATTTAGGCGGGCGGGACACTGCCATAACTTTGTCACTGTAAGGGAAGTCTGTATGATTCAACAACTGACCTACTGAGGAAAATCCTCCCATCTTCCTTACCATCTCTTCATATTTGTCAATAAGACTTTTTAACTTGTCGTGCTGTTTCTTCTTTTCCAAGTCCTCAATATTGACCCTGCTTGCACTATGGGCATCCTCTTCCGTTTGTCCATCGACTGGCGGCATGGTAACATGCTGTCGCCCTAATTCCTCGTTTTCTTTCTACAGTTGCTCTACTAGATCTGTTGCCTTCTTAAGTTTTTCTTCCATATCTGCCCACCTCGCCACCATCTTTGTTGCGTTCGCTTCTCGGTCTCTAGTTGCTTGTGATCGCGTAGCAATAGGCATGTGAAAAGCACGCTGGTTGCAGGAAATACATGTCCCACAGACGGCGCCACTATTAAGGACGTGTTTCACTATCGACCACACGGATCACTTACAACAAATGAAGGGGTAGCACTGGTTGCCATGAGGATATTCTAATGCAAAAGTCAGAATAATAATATAAATGTAAATGTATAAAGTAGCAAATAAATCAAGTGTCTTGTTTGTTACCTCCTGTAAGCTATTTATAGAAGTTATTTCCTTGGAGTGATAGAGCTCAATTTACCTTGTGAAACCTTTTCCTTTTAGGTGTCTAAGTCTATCTCTTGTTATGAGTATGAGTCGTCTCCATTTTTAGGAATCTGAGTCCCTTATTGATTTTATCTCTTAGCTAAAATTGTGAGGGCTCAAATATCCATTCCAATAATAAAAGAATATTAAATAAATGTGAATAATAGTAAAAAGTAGTAAAATATAAAAAAATAATAATAAAAACATAATAAATAATAGTAAAATAACAGTCTTGATACCAAAAACAATCTAAGAGTATTAGACATACTTGGCTTCACCTGCAGCACTACTGGCCAAGAAGTAAGCAAAAGATAATTAAGGTTTACAAAAGAAAAAAAAATGCTACCATGTTGCCTCAATTCTATTATATAATTTTAAATTTTTTTTTATATTTTCGGTTGTCATTTTTTTAATATATTTTTATTTTATTATTTTATTAATAAACCACGCGCCACTACTAGGTGATACCACATCAATTGAATAAAAGGAAGAGGTAGCATAATAACAAGAAAACAAAGTAAGAAAATTAGAAATTAAAAGACAGCCATTTTATCCAATTTTGCTCCAAATTTTTTATATGATTTTATTATTATTTCTTTTAAGGAAAATTATTAGCATAAGTCTCTTTGGATGTCTGAAAATCATAAGTAATAAATAAACAAATATTAAAATGTAGTGTGCGCTGTCTTCAAAGAGACTTTGTTGCCTTTTTTGCTCCTGGTTTTGTGCTGTTCTCGATCGGTGTAAGCGGTGGGTCAATGGTCAAGGAGGCTCTTTGAACGAGTTTTACCAAATAATTTGAAAAATATAAAACAAGAACACATGCGTGCATGTGCGCGCGCAGAGACACCCGACGAAGTTTTTTGTGTCCCGGAGAAAGGAAACAAGCTAGGAAAGTTTCTGGCGAACTAACTGATTTTCTTGTTGGTTCTGTTCTGCAAATCACGATTAAAGATGAGACGTGCACGAAGCACCCACATATCTAACCCCAACAAGAAAACAAAAGGAGAAGGACAAGAACAGTGTTTTATCCTATACACTATTAAATATTCTTCGATGTCTTATTACATGAAACCCTATGCATTCCTCTCCAAATATTTTTTTACTCCTACAAGATTATGTTTGCAATCTAATGTAGTTAGATCTCATATGTTATATTTACTTTATAATAATAATATATTTACAATATAATACAATACAATGAAGCATATCGATTTGTGAATTTTATTTTGTGAGATCTATTTGTAAATTAAATATTTATCTTTATGCGTCACCTATAAAAAGTTAAAAAAAAAATACATTTCATTAATAGTGATTACATCTCCAATGTGTTGCCAATCACCCAAAATTAGTAAAGTTTCTAAAGTTAGATTTGCGATATAATTAAAATTTTCCTTCCAAACATTTAGCATCCAAGACTAAAACTATTTATTTGATTTTCTACTTATCTTCTGACTTTTAAAACAGCACTAGTCGGAGGGCTAGTAATTTGAAGAAAAAATTGATGTATTCAAAAGTGCACATTTCGTGGGTGAGCAAAAGTACTAGACACTCCGGAGGTGTGTAAACTGTCCATAGGGGATGAGCAAATGTGTTCAAACCCTGGAGGGGCAACCAAAAGTTCTATGCTCATGAAGAGCAAGCAAAAGTGCTCAAGGCTACTGAGGGTGAGCAAAAGTGCTCGGGCCACGGAGGGATGGACTAACGTTTCCCTCGTCTCTTATAAAATGGAACAACTTATTACAAACAAGAGCAATTGAAACTATAAACAAACATAGGGGCTATTACAAACTATAACAACTTAAAATTGTAACATACTCAGGAGTATCCCTGGGCGATGGCGTTGTGGTCCATCCTTGGGTTACCTACCAAGGTGCCACGTGTCTACACTATCACCAAAGAGAGATAGACAAAAATATAAGAGAGAAGGCTTGCAAAAGTGGAAGAGAGTGGAGAATGAGAAAAATCGAGGGGAAAGAGGATCTTGCATCCTTGAAGCTAAAGACATGGTGGATTTCACTCTGGTAGCAGTGCGATAAGGCAAGGCAAAGATGTGGACTTGGTTAGGGTTCGAGATTAGCACAATGACCGATATAGGAAAATAATAAAGAGGAGAGAGAAGAATGAAGAAATACATGAAGTACTATAGGGTTTAGTACTCTCCACACGATACATTTTCTCTATATTTTCTGTTGGGTCTCGATCATATGTGTATTTTTGTCATCGACTTAATGTTTATAAGATGCAAATTTCTAATGGATTTGATATGGAAATTTTTGGTTGTCCACCAGCTAATTTGATTTGGATTAGGTGTGTCTGTCTAAGCCAATTTGTTGTATAGTACTTCAGTTCTTTTGGGTATTAGTTGGGGCATTTTAGCTTAAATAGGCAATTGTAATTGGGGCACTCTAGTTAGCTCGATATCTGTAATAAGGATATTTTAGTCCAATAAATAATTTATAAAAGGGCATTTTGGTCAAAGTTATCAAATAAATTCCTACTTGGTAGGTTTTAAACTCACTCTTTTATTATAGATATATAAAGTGATGAAATAACTAGTTTGTTTTTAGAGGTACTTTCTAGAGGGTGATCATTATTAGTAATATTATTAATTTTGCATCTTGTGTACAAATTTGTTATTTATAGCGTTGGAGGGATTTTTTTTCTAAGGCCTCATGCCCAAAAGAACAGCCCCAAACCAAGCATTAGGGGGATTTCTCCCACACTCTGAAGGGCACAAAAACCCAAACCCAGGCCTATCGACTACCTCGATGACCCAACCAAGGACTCGCGACCTATATAAGTTGGCTAAGAGGTTTTGGGCCGAGAGATGGGACGCTACTCAAAAGGCGGAAGAGTCTACACCAATGAAAGGGAAAACACATCATATCGATGAGTCTGAATTATGAAACAGCACCAAGGAATCATGCTGCATTAAATGTGCTTATGAGAAGATCAGGATACACTAATTATTTCACCTAGAAGGCCACACTGTATTAAAGACTGCATAGAAGAGGGGACTCTAAGAAGACATCCCTCCACCCAACCACAACGCATGGTCGCTTAGCTCTCGGGGCAAGATATAAAAAGGACTCTCAAGTATCAAATAAAGGGACCAGTTGGGCACTACTAAGAACTCTCTTGCTAAATTCTATTTGTCTAGTACTATCTTAAGACTCATTGCTAGTTTAGGCATTGGAGACTTCCCCAGCCACCCTAAGGCCACCCTCTACTGAACTCTTTTCTTTGATTACAGGTCCTCAAGAACGAAGACATGCACTGTTGAGAGCTCGACCCTTAGGCATACAAAATACGACATCAACAAATAAAAATACACAAAATATCATAAATACAACTTCGGTAGACATTAAGATATTAATCAAACCTAACAAATATGTGTCAAGATTGACAAAAAGGAAAAGCATCTCTAATCGGTTATCATTTATATATATATATTTTAAATATTGTTTTCACCTTTAAAAATTTGATAAAACCCTCGTCTATCCGAAATATCGTAATAATCTTATTTTTTAGAAAAACTTAGAATTTGGTTTTAATAGAATTCAAGATATAGCTCCAAACCTAATAAAGATTTGAATATGTCAAAGAACAAAATATTGGCTCTAAAAAGTTACATTAAAAAAAAAAAAAAAAAAACAGAGCGTCTAATCTTTATCTCCTTCAGACTTTTCTTATTTTATTCTATTTTGTTTATTTTATGCATCACTTTTATTTTTATGTTCTTTGTAATATTCCTCAACTAATAAAAAATATATTAATTTTTTTTATTAAAGAAGAAAACTCTCATTTATCTTTAAGAGTAATTTTACATACAATCATGAAATCGTAAATGTCGCGTAATCATTTTGAAAAAAAAAATTGATCTACTATTAAAAAATTAATTTTTTATGTGAGTTTCATGTTTTATTCACTTTTATCAAAACGATTATACTGCAATTGCATAATTCATAATTGTAAATATATTTTCTTAAGTAAGAGATGATGATCAATAGATTTTTTTTTTTTTAATTTAACAGTAACTAAAAAAATTAAAAAATTAACACAAATTTAGCTTATTGGACAGTCGGCATAGAAAGTAGTAAAATTTAGTCGTATTTCTGTCAGAATCTAGTCACCTCACCTCAGTCATACTATTTACCTGTCAGAATCTAGTCGTATTTCTTTTGTCTTGTAAAGCTTACTAGTCATTTTCTAATTTTAATAAATCAAAACTAATCTCAACTCAAGTTATTTATATAAATTTGACGTCCTCTTATCAAGACCTAGGAGTAGGCCAGACCACCTAAACACAAACAAGTGACATATACATTACCAACTTGTTGATCATTTAAAAGTCTGAGTTTTGTTTTTAATATATAGAAGTTTCCCATGAATACGACGTTAATTTTCTTCTCAAATTTGATATTAAAATAAAAGCATACAAATTTGTAAGAAAAGTTAGGGGTTTAGATCCACGTACGATTAACGATATTCATACAAATATTTATAATTTATTTCACAATTCATTTATATGATGAATTATTATATTATCAAATTGATGTGTAGGACATATCATCCATATGATCATTTAAATAGTAATAATATTTAATTTTATAAAATTTAAATTTTTAATTTTAAAATCAAATTATATCATATAAGTACTTTATCAAATATGTTCACGGACTTATAAACAGAATCTTTCATGATAATTTCACTTCATAAAAATATTAAACATTTTTTTTGATTGAAATTTACAAAACCGCGTTCCATTTAAAACAAAATTCTAAAAATATTGAACGATGTTTCGTTTTCAATAGGTAGAAATTTAGACGCCTAAAGTGGCCATAGAACGTATGGATCTATGGCCACATTAGTGGTTGAGCTGGATGATGGATCATTATCAATCAATCCTTAAATGAACAGAGGACCGAAAATTCATATAAATCAACTGTATTGGGGACATATCTATCCATACATATAGTTAGGGTGGCTTACCTAAAATGATTTGATTGGATTGGAAGGGTTAGGAAATTAAAAGACGGCGTAAGATAATTGGTCATGATCCAAGTTCGTGTATCAATCACATAGGCCGGTCCGCTTGAGATACAAGCATATTAATTAATTAATTGATATATGTTAAATTTATTTTATAATATTTCAACACATTACATAAAATTATGTAAATATATAAACTTCTTTATAACTAAAACATTTGGTGTAATATAAATATAAAATGCATGATATTGGAAAGTTCATGGTGGGGTATGGGAAACGAAAGAGAGTGGATGGAACATCAGCGGAGCGACACAAGGCAGACGGAGTATCGTTTGAATTGTCCAACATAAAACCACGTAATGTGAGGTTATAAATATCAGTCTACATCGTTTTAACTGCATGTTCCGTCATGATGTGAATAAACAACGTTTTGTGCTACGTACTTCATTTATCGAACACACGCGAGTCATATATATAGAACCTTGGTCAGAAACGCAAGCTAAGGAACTTGCAAATTACCAGTCAAACCCTAGACTTCTATAAAGAAAAACAAATAGGGCATCTAAATATCTTGGAAATTAACCAACAAAATTGTATTTGCCAATCAAATTATGAGACGGACAGAGATAGAGACTGGTACAGACAAAGACCATATATATAATACCGGCCATGTTTGCATCGAATCCAGATCCACTTGTCTTTCTTACTAATGTATACAAAGACTTCACTACAAGAAATTAGCCCTTTTGCAGCGCTTAAAATCCTTGCAAATACATTCAAAAAACGCTGCTATTGATCAATTGCAGCGTTATTACTCTCCTTGCATGTTCGACAGTATAAAAGTGATATTTTTGATCAATAGCAACGTTATTAAAAAAACGCTGCAAAAGACCTCAGTTGCAGCGTTTTTTAACCGCTGCAAAGTCGCTCATTTCACGCTGCAAAAGGCCACCCCATGTGATTGCCATGGCGCTGCATTTGATCAATTGCAGCGAAATTTATCCTTGCTATATCACTAAATATCGCTGCAATCCAACAATAGCAGCGCTACATTTGGTTCGTTGCTTTTGCCATTTTTTGCAACGCTTGAAATCGCTGTAATTGATTTATAAGCGCTGCAATTGTGTACGTCAAAAGCAACATACCGTTCTAGCGCTGCTTTTGATTATTTTTGCAATGACTAAAATCGCTGCAAAAAATCAAAAAGCGCTGCAAATGCGCAAAAGCAACGCTTGCTCCCTGTGTTGCATTTTGCATACTTTTCAAGGACTAAAATCGCTGCAACTGATTATTTGCAACGAATTTTGCCTATTTGCAAGGAATAAAAATCGCTGCAAATACTTAATTACAAAATAAAAAAAAAAATTACTACTGAAACATACAATTTCAGTAATTTTTTTCACTTGTATTAGAAGCAAAGTTAGTAGATCAGCTAGGATTTAATTCCCTTTACTTAATAATACAAAGGGTACATAGAAAACATTCTACAAAGTACATTCAGTATACAACAAGTAGAAATATGTTCAGTACATTCAGTATACAACAAGTAGAAATATGTTCAGTACATAGCCAAGCAGAAACTTCAAGTCGAGCCTAAGTGCACTTCATCACTTTCACTTCATCACACATCAGCATCAATCTAATACATTATCCATAGGACTTGCAGCCACCAATCTAAATATATATAGATTAAGCAAAATTAGAAATGAGCATGATTTCTTTATGAAAAAAATAAAAAATAAAAATTCTTTATAACTTAAACCTGTATTCACATACACTGCCAATATACAATCTTTTTTACCCAAATACTTGGTCCAAAGTTTGAGAAAGTGCCGTGGTTTTGGTCAGAAAACATGTAGAAGTCTGATCCATACATAGACAATCAAATGCAAGCAAATAGGACAAATAGGATAAAAGGTAATCTCCATATAACTTCCAAATATATCACAATACCATTCAACTCCTAAATTCTAGTAGCTATAAAATATCTCCAGAAAAACATAATTAAGTACATAAAGTCCAAATGATTTACGATCCACTTCGCCCATTATTGTAAAAACTTGGAAGTGATTTTATATTCAACAAACTGCCATCTAAAGACAGTAAAATATTTCAAAAAAACCCAAAACTTAAAAGGACCCACAATTATTAGAACCAGAGAGAGAGAGAGAGAGAGAGAGAGAGAGAGAGAGAGAGAGAGAGAGAGAGAATACCTCAACAGTCCAAAAGAAGAAATCCAGAGGTGTTCTTGATGCCAATGACTATCAAATGGACTGGATGATCACCTTTAATAAAACACCAGTCATGAGATGGAGAAAGGAACATTCTTTAATTAATTGGCACAACTTATATTGCATTCTTTTTAATTTTCTTTTTCTTTTGCATCTCTTGATGTTATGTTATAATGTTCCAAAGAGAAATTTTCTATCATACACTACTGGAAAACATTACTGTAAACCCACAGGTTATATTTTGCCAAACACTTTTCACCTAAAACCAACTAGGGAAAATCAGCTACAAAGCACTTTCCATACCTACTCTTCACTTAGGGAAAATCAACAGCAAAGCACAACCTCAACCCATTTAACTTCTCTCCATACTTAGCATCAAGTATATTCATTTAGAAAGTAAATATTGTATTTTATAGACTATAGAGTCTAAAAGCTAAACAGATCCACGACTGATATTACACAATATAGGATGAGAAAATGAACGATAGTTAACTCTAAATATTCACAACAAGGCTGTGCATGTTTATCTCACTCACATAGTCCCACATTAGCTACTTGCTTCAATGTGGACTTTCAGAGTCCACATCATTACATAACTCTCTTCAGGGATGGTTAAAAGCCAGAAAGATTAACTCTAAGAAGTCCCATACTTTCTTTCCTCTTCCCACACACCCATCTCAGTTCCCTTACCAAGAATTACAGGCCCTGTTTTGCACAAAAGTTTAACAATTTATCCATGACTAACAAAAGAAATGCTAATTGAGCAATTATGAAATGACTTATCTGCTTCCATTGGTTGGGCTTTGCCATCCACTATTGAAAAAGAAACCACTTTTTGAGGGGTACCACAAGGCTTAACCTGGCAATCCTACTCGAGGATTAGATGAGGCACATGTGCAGTACAAGATTCAATTTGTTAATAAGCAGTTATTATACATGCTATTAGAATACACAAACCATTTGCCTTTAAACATCAATCACTTCTTGTTCTTTTGACTCATTTAGCTAAAACATGAATCCGAGTTGCGTTATTGAAAAACCAAATAAAACCACTTGAGTAGCAAAAAACTAAAAGAAAAAATAACAGAGCTGGAAACTTCGGATTGGCAGGGAACAAAGATCAGGAAAAGTCAATCGCCATTATATGTTATATAATGATTAATGGAGTTTGGGAAACCCCATTAATCAAAAACCTCTATAGCAAGTCAACATTTTCATAAAAATCAACTAGAAAGACTAGTAAAAATAAGAGCAATAAATTTAACAAATCATAAGCAGCAACTACTTCAATCATATTACTCTAGATAATACTTGGTATGGGTTTGGCATGCACGTATTTCATATCATCCAACTACTTCAATCATATGGCATAAAACAATGATATCTACTACTAATGATAGCCTAAATTCAATAGCATGCATACACATGGTATAGGCTAGCATGTACACATCCAGTACAATTACAAAAATTAACGAGCTTAGCACAAAAACAGTCAATAATGGTGTGAGCATATCAGAAGCAGCAACATCATCTACACACCTCTTCCATGGAATCATTTCTTGCTTCTTAAGACATATATAAAGATCAAAATGACCAGGGCATAAAAGACGCAATAAATCTAAGAACTAACATATTGGAAATCTTAGTTTCATTTATAACTTGGCTTTTAAAGCAGCTCAACCCAGATAGGTATAATGCCATTACCAAGTAGTGATTGCTGTCCTATAAAATTAATATAGCATGCTAATATGCAAGAGAGAATCTTGAAAAGATCATAAGCTAACATGGATCAAAACCTCAAAACTTCGAAACCTTCCATAAATCCTTTAATTTTGGTGCAACAAGTCTATGTTGCCACCAGCACTGCCAAGATTAACAAACATCAACTAATGAGCAACTAAAAAAGAAGACTCTTTCTCAGATGTTTAGCTTCAAAGAGGACAAAATTCTTCATTTTTCACCTAGGATCTTTTTGTTATCTTAAAGGAAGTTAAGACCCATGATAGGGAAAGACCAATGATTAACTTTCGAAGGGAACATCAGCAAAACTGAGATTTTTCATGAGAATATACATGGTAAAACAAAAGTCCAAACACTTGAATTTATGAAAAAAAGGTAGGATAACGTTGTGAGAGGCTCATTTTATTTTCTAGATTTCCACAAATGGGTCAAATTCCAAAGATACAATCTGAGAAACCAAGAGGAAAACCTAATATGTAACTAAGACAGAGTACTTTTTTGAAAAGGACTAAGATTAATTACAATTACTTTAGAATCTAACAGGTAATTTACCCTTAAAAAATATATACCAGGTAATTCAAAATCACAACATAATGATACCATCACATTCATTCTATGTGTTATGATGTTATCTTCACATTATCGCCAAGACTCAATCTTGCAGAGTGAGATCCTATGTATAGAACTCTAGCGTTATTGCAAATCAAATAATACCCACTTCAAGTTCATCCCTTACAATTTTTTTTTTTTTTTTAATTGGCAAATCAAATTTGAGAGAGATTCAAGCTCATCCGAAACTTCCATCACAATATATTGTGATACAACATATACAAAATCAGAGAATAGCAAAAGAACCTGTTTTTGAGATACCAAATAGCTTAAGTTTTCTATCAAATTGAAAAAACAAGAATACCCACAATGCAATTTGAACCGAGAGAGAGAGAGAGAGAGAGAGAGAGAGAGAGAGAGAGAGAGAGAGAGAGAGAGAGAGAGAGAGAGAGAGAGAGAGAGAGAGAGAGAGAGAGAGAGAGAGAGAGAGAGAGAGAGGGTAATACCATTTACGAATGGGGAGGCGAAGAAGCAGCAGAACCAGTGTTTCGTGGCAGAGACTTTCAATCAAGTCTCCGAGCTCCTTGCGGGTAGACTCTCGGCCGAACATGAACCCATACCTGAGAGAGTTTGCATAGAGCTTAAATTCCCGAGAAAGTGACAGAAAGGTGAGAAGGAAGATGGGGAAGTTTTGATTTACCAGAAGGAAATTGCAGAGAAGGCCGGAAGAGAAGGCTCGGTCGAAAATGTCCACCTCCGATTTGGTCAAAATCGTTGAAGAAAACCCAAAAATACCAAATCCCCAATCGCACGGCACCTAGTTGTATGGGGAGGAGAAGACGATCCTAGCTTTCGCTGGGAAGGCTAACGAAGTGGAGGAATAGAAGCTTGGGTGGTGAAGGTGAAGGTCAGGTCTCGCCGTGCAGGGGTGGGTGGACACTGCAATGGTACGAGAAATGGGCAAGCAAGTCGAATGGAGAAAGAGAGAGAGGGTAACAGAGTGGGTTTGATTTCGGGGGGAAAATCTTTTCATTTTTGTGTAAGTTGCCGCCTCGATTCATTAGCAACGATGGTAACCCTTTGTAATAAATGTTCTCTTATTGCAACGCATACTTTCGCCTTTATAAAAGAAAAAAACGCTGCAAAAAAATGAGATAAGTATCCGTATATATAAGATGTACCTATTGCAACAAACACTTGCAAGGACTTATATTTCGTTGCAAAAAGTGATCTATTGCAGCGAATTTATTTGCAACATTATAAAAATCGCTGCAAAAAGTCATATTTCTTGTAGTGCTTGTTGAGGATAAGCCATTGACCCAATGGTCGATCCCAATAAGTCATTAATTATTAGTTAGTTATGTATTATTGATACGTAATACGTAAGAACGTGCCAATTAAAATTGATATTTACATGGTATGAAATGAGACTACTGTATATATACCATTATTTAAAAGGATTTAATAATTATCGTAATGTTTGATTTCTTTCTACAAATGTTGCACTATATTGTTTTTTCTTGTCGAATGAATGACATTATTAATATTGGCTTGAGAAGTACTAAGCTTTAGGTAATATTAAGGTCAGTTACAAATTAAGACCGTGATGGGAGAGAGAGAACCCAACCAACTCTAGATTGTAAGTAATGGCCAAAAAGAAAAGAAAAAAAAAAATCTAGATTATAAGTATGTTTGTATTTGGGCTGAGAACTCGTGCATACGACCATGGTTTTCCACAGCTTTTCCATATATGCAAACCTATATTAAAGGGGATATTCTTATTACGGCCCGCTTGGTTGGGCCTAAGCAAAGCTCTGAAGCCCTTTTTAGTTCGGACTGCTCCTTTCCTATGGGCGAAGAGCCATCAATGGAATCTAGCCCACGAGCTATATTAAAGGAAGGGGATACGTGCTAGAAATCAATCGAGGGGACAGATGGGACACACCATTCTTGATGCCCTTCTGTGACACATAGTATTAAAAGATTTATGCTGATAAGTAAAAAGAGAACACAGACAATCCTCCATTCTCTAACTATGGGCGCGAGAAGTGACTGCCCCGATTGGCTGCCATCGAGATGCCATCCAAGTAGCCACACCGCATTAATGACGCCACCTTAGACACTTTGTCACATTAAAGGCCATGGCTTGGGTAGCTGTGGGCGTGACGCAAACCCCTGACACAGGATACGGAATGTTCCCCTAAAATCTCATATAAAATCCATGCTTCAAGTATGAAAAAATTTCTCTGAACTCACTAATTCCCCTATTATTATCCAAGAAGAAGAAGTACTGACTTTGGCATTAGAAGCACCATAGACATCTCTAAGCCCACCTTTGTCTTTGTATTTGTAGGTAGAAAGATCCTGGCCCGGCTTGCTGGAGATTAGCCCAAATGTACGAAACAAGACATTAACGTTGGCGCTAACTGTAGGATGTCTATAGACGCAATGTGTCCTTTGTATGCCGACTACTACACATTCACAGGGAACCCGCAAAGAAGACACAATGTTGATGAACATGGAAGGACGTTTCCTAGAGATAGAAGAACGTATGAAAAAATGGTAGAAGAGGTTGAGAACCTTCGCCACGAAAATGAAGCCCTAAGAAGAAGCAACACTGGACTACAAGATGAGGCGGGGCCAAGTAGGAATGAGTAGGAAAAATCCTAGAGAACTGGTGGGGTAGACATCGACGAAGAAGAAAGAAGGAAGATGGATCACAAGCTGCGAAGCCTCATGGAAAAATATGAAAAGATGGTAAGGAAGATGGGTGCCTTCTCATCGATGGATCAGTTGCTCACCAGCACAAACTTACCTTACAGTGTTGAGGTGAAGACCACACTACTACTACCAAAGTTCAGAGCCCCTCAAATGGAAATGTATGATGGGTTTAGGGACCCCCTCTAGCACCTGTAAACCTTATAGGCTCATATGACCTTGCATGGTTTTCCAGGAGAAATCGCTTGTATGGCTTGTATGGCTTCCCATTGACCTTGAAGAGAGCCTTGAGAGGATGGTTCAAGTCGCTGGCACCTAAATCAGTTGATAACTTTGGAGAACTGGCCCACATGTTCCTCACGCAATTCATAGCTAGCATGAGTAGAAGGTGCTCCATTGCATACCTCCTTAACATCAAACAAAGAGAAGACAAAAGTTTGAAAGCATACGTGGCCAGGTTCAACAAGGAGCATAAGATGACAAATGATCAAGATGAGAAAATTAACTTAGCGGCACTCCTGGGAGATGCATGGCCTTGGAACTAGTTCATGGTAGAGTTGGCAAGAAGAACTCCTATTACCCTACAAGAATTCGTGGACCAGGTTGATCATGACTTTATCAACGCTGAAGACACACTCTGAGCCTTGACCGAGTGAGGAAAACAATACTAGAACAGGCCTATAGGAAGGCCAACGCATTAGGAAAAGCCAAGGCCCCTGAGAAGGTCAAGGGGGGAGAACAAAACATGAGGTGGGATGAAGCCCCCCCTCGAGAGGCGTGAGGCCTGGTATGACTAGGTCACACTGTCTATATAGGAGGAAAGCCTACCAACTACCCAAGATGACAAAATTTACGATTAAAAAAAAAATATTTTTTCCTAAAGAAAATGTGTAGAGAAGTATAGTTGCTTGTTCACTTTCTTTATTTTATACTTTATATTTCATGTCCACTTCTGTTTCATTGGATTCCCTAAAGTTCTTTTTCGAACTTCAGAACCTTGAGCTGATGAGAAGTTAAATGATTAAGCTTTTAGGAATAAGTTAATCTAATCATTTAATTATATTATAATACTTTTGTCACGTGTGGGGCAAATTTCCTATCAATTAGTGAGTCTAACATGTGAAATATTTAGCTAAATGAGACATAGTGTGAGGTCAAAATTAGAACTTAAACTTGGACTCTAATACCATGTTAAACCATCAATAATTTGAAATACTTAAGCTAATGAAAAATAAATTTAATCATGAAATATATTTCAACAGCAATCATTCTAGTATATGGCTATGCATGCAGATTGAATAGCTGCACGTGCTTGAAATTTGGATATTGGACATAAAGCCAAATAACTCGTTTGCCCGCAAAGAACTAAGTGTATGTTTGGGATTAGGGTTGAGCATCGACTTTTCGGAGTTGGTATTGTTGTCTTCCGACTTCGACTTCTATAGGCTCCGCTCCGACTTTTCGGAGCCGAGTCGGAGTTAGGCTTTTTTATGGGACTTTTTTCCTTAATCCATTTGATATTTTAATTTTACAATTTTGGACTCTAATCGGATTTGGGCTTCCATATCAATTTTTTTAAAATATAATTTCTAATTTCTAATTTATTTAACCAAATTCGTAAAAAGAAATCATTCACACAAGGATAATTCATGCTTAGATCCTTAGAACTTGATACACACATTAAAATCTTGGACATTGTAAAATAAAACAAAATTCAAACTTGCAATAAGAAATTTTTCAATCATGATACACACATTAAAAATACATAACCAAAATTACAAATTAAAATCATTTATACAAAATTACAAATTAAAAATACATAACCAAAATTACAAACTAACTATCCATCAACATCTATCCTCCCAAATTATCCAACCAACTCATGGCTCATCATCCATCAACAAGTTACAACTTACAACAAAAGAACTAATACAAATTGCAACGAATTTCATTCCAACTTGTGCATGAAGAAAAAATAACAAAATTAGTATTACATGTTATAAGTTACTATAGAATCATAGATTGATTGCTATAGTCTATACATTACTACTACATGGTATATTAGGTACATTAGTGTTACATGTTATTATAGTAAAAGTGTATTATTTTAGGTACATTTGTTCATACTAGTATTTAACTCACTATATAAGTTATAGTTATATAAAATATTTATGATTAATGTATAAAGAATATAGATATTTTTATAATAATAATAATTAACTCATGCTAGTATATATTATTGATTTTAACTAACGATATAAGATATAGTTATATAAAATCTACATAATCAATACTTTAGTTATTATACATTAGTATTACATGTTGTTATAAATTTATTATCTATATATTAGTGTTTATCCATTGGTGTTACATGTTATTATGCATTTTAGTATTTATACAGTATTATTACATATTATTATATTTATATGATTAATATATAAAAAAATACATATATTTTTATTAAATATGTACAATATTGGAGTGAAGTCGGAGTGAAGTCGGCATCGGAGTCAAAGTCGGAGCAGATTGGAATTGGTTCACCTCCACCTCCACCTCCGACTCCAACCTTGACTCCGACTCCGACAAGTCGAAGTTGGAGCGGAGCTAGGGTCGGAGTCGGATTTTCATATTTCTATTCAGCCCTATTTGGGATTGTGGTGGGGAATATAACTTATAATTTAATATAATTATAGTTTAAGTAATAAGTTTACTTTTAAAAATTAATTTATTGTTTGGGAACCATATATTTAAAGCATTTTCAAACATGTTATATTTGTTTGAAAATAAATTAAAAAAGTACTATCTGAGGTAGAATTAATGACCATTTGATCTTTTAAAGATTATAACCATATTATTAAAGTTTGAAAGTTGTAATTATCTAAAAATTGTATGAGTATTTCGCCCATTGACAGTCTTTTTAAAATTTGAAATACATTTCGAATCATTCGAAAAAGTGCATTTGAAGAAAAACATCAAAATGATGATCTCCTAAAATGTAATTTTTAACTTATTTGAGATTAAAAAGTATTTAATATGTAACACCGAATCAATTTAATTTTTTCATTAAAAAGCTTTTAAGACTATTTAATCACTTTTTTAGACTCTTAACACAACCCTAAATAGACCCTAAATCTAGTGGCCGCACCATACACCCAAGTAGATAACGCATTCGGTCAGTGAATAGTTGGTACTACAGGCTATTTGTTTTTTAAAAAACCCACCCACGAGTGTGGCCATCATCAACCAAATACGGGCGGTTTGATCTTGGTGGCTCTCGTGGGTAATCCCTTGGACAATTCTTAGAGGCTAGCTACCTTGTAGTAGCTGGATGCCCAATCCGAATATTTTCATATTTAGATGTAAATGTATATCCAAATTCAGATATTCGTATAGATATTTACACCTGTAAATGTGGATATAGGCACCCAAGTTTATGCTCGAATGCGAATTTAGATTTCTTTAGATATATATCTGGATATGGATTGTAAGGAGATTTTTCCTCCGAGCCAAAGGCCTAGAGTGTAAGCCCAAATAAGGGAAGCCCAGGCTGGCTAGAAGCATTGGCCCGTTTAGAGTCCCCAGCCATAAAGCTGAAGTTAGCCTATGGCTACAACTAAGTTGGAAACCTCTAAAGGCGAGGGAGGCGATAAACACGGGGAGCCCTTGACCCACTGACAGCAAGTAGAAAGGAAATTGATGGAGTGCATTTGCAAAGGGGCAAAGGGGACAAGAGGCCATGCCGCATTTATTACACCATCCCAGAAGGCGACACCGCATTAATGGGCTCTGGCCAATGGGACAATTGAGGTGACATGTACCTTTGACATGGAGTATGGGCATTTGATCCCCAGAAACCAGGTATAAAGAAAATCCCTAAGTACAAAGGACTCTCTCTAAACTCCTCATTCACTCGCACAAATTACTAAGACGATACTGATTTTGGCATCTAAAACTCCCCGACCTCCACTAAGGCCTCCATCTTTTGGTGTTTTCTTTGTGTTCATAGGCCTAAGACCGAAAACTCGAGTCGCTGAAAGTCTAACCCAAAGGTGTGCAAAACACAACGTTAATACTTAACAGTGGCGCCATTTATGGTATATTCATAGATTTCACATGTCCTTCGTAACATTGCGACAGCTGGTTCTTAGACGACTCAAGGGTAGAGGAAGCAACATCAGAAAACATGGAAGCAAGGATTGTGGCAATGGAGCAGCTAGGAGGGAAAGAGAAAGAGGTGCTCAATGGAACCACCAACAAACTAAAAGATAACCTTGAGCCAAACGAGTGCGTAGACTTCAGTAGTGCTAGAGGGGTAGCCAACACTAAGGAAGAAAGGAAGAGCACACAAGACGTCCTCCCCATTGTTTTTGATATCGTACTGTACCGGCCTATATTTCGGCCTGTATCGGCCTACGTACCGGCCAGTATTTCGGCCTTTATCTTTATTTTTTTTTTATTTTTTCATTTTTTCAAGGTCTAATCTCATTTTTTGACCCCTAATTCATACCCGACTATTTATAATTTATATATACATATGTATTCATGTATAATTTATTCATATATAGACTATTATTTTGAAATATAATTTCTATATATATATTTATATGTATAATTTATTTATATATCGATTATCCCGAAACGGTACACAAAACGGTACCGGTATCGAAATATTTCGTTCTAGTGTCTTGACTGGTATGACATCCAGTACGGTATTCAAAACATTGGTCCTCCCACCCCCACTTAAGTGCACCCTAGAATATGGCGAGATTTGAGACAGGTATGCACTTAGGAAGGTGGAGCCAAATGATCTGCTAGAGCTAGTCCCGTTGGACCCGAGCCGCTCGAAAGCCAACGGCTCCTTCTGGAGCACTAGGACATCTTTGCTTGGAGCCATGAGGACATGCCAGGAATTGACCGGGAGGTCATGCAGCACCACCTAAGTGTGGACCACAAGGCTAAGGGAATAAGACAAAAAATCTCAGAGCTTCAGTGCGGAGAAGAATGCAGCCATTGCTACAAAGGTCAATTAATTACTTACGGCGGGGTTCACACGAGAAGCTTGGTACTTGGACTGGCTATCCAACATGGTGTTGGTAAAAAAGAAAAATGGAAAATGGAGGATATGTGTGGACTTCATCGACCTGAATAAGGCCTGCCCGAAAGACAGTTTCCCACTTCCCCACATTGACCTAATTGTTGATTCAATAGCGGGTCATCGTATGCTGAGCTTCTTGAATGCCTACTCTAGGTACAACCAATCCTCATGAACTTGGATGACAAGGAAAAGACGTTGTTCATCACCGATCGAGGGCTATACTACTACTCAGCCATGCCATTCAAATTGAAGGATGCAGGGGCCACCTACTAATGGCTGGTCAATCTTATGTTCAAAGATAAGATCTAGCGAAACATGGAGGTCTATGTGGATGATCTGCTGGTCAAAAGCAGAACTCACGAATAGCCCTTAGACGACCTTCGAGAAGCCTTCATGGTGTTGAGGCAATACTAGATAAAGTTGAACCCTGCAAAGTGTGCTTTCGGTGTTGGCTCTAGGAAGTTCTTGAGCTTCATGGTGTTTGAGCAAGAAATTGATGCCAACCCAGAGAAGGTGGAAGTTATACTCAACATACTCGTCCCTCGAAACATAAACGAATTACAAAAACTCGCAGGTCAGAGTAGCGGCCCTTAATCGTTTAGTGTCAAGATCCCCCGAGAAGTGCCTCCATTTCTTCAAAGTACTGCTGAAGGCTCAAAATTGGGATGAAGAGAGCAGACAAGCATTCGATGCCTTCCAAAAGTACCTCACCAACCCTCTATTGCTTAGCCAGCCCAGAAGTAGAGAAGTCTTGGTCTTGTACCTATTGGTCTCCCCGCAAGCTACCACCTTGGCCTTGGTACAAGATGAAGGCGGGGTCCAAAGACCCTTATACTACACCAACCAAGCCTATCGAGGAGTGGAGGCCTGATATCCATTAATAGAGTAATTCACCTTTGCCTTGGTGGTAAGTGCTCTAAATCTCCACCGTGGAGTTGAGCGAATTTGACATCAAGTACACACTGCAAACTTTGATTAAAGGATAGGTGTTGGTAGATTTCATGGCAGAATTCACAAGCTTGCCCGAGGAGGCCAAATATGCACTTCCCCTAAAGTCTTGGTAAGTCTTTGATGAGCTGGAGGGGGAATGAGAGTGCATATAGTTACAGATGAGGGCGAAAAGCATAACAACGCTATCAAACTGGCATTCAAAACTATAAACAACGAGATAGAATACGAGGCATTGTTCTTTGGCCTAATAGTCACCTGGTCCTTGGGCACCGAGGAAGTAGAAGTGCAAGCTGACTTCTAGGCAGTGGTTAGCCAAGTACAAGGGGAATTCATGGCAAAGAGTGAGAAGTTGAAAAAGTATTTAACGTTGATAGAGGTTGAGTGAACTTACTTCAAGTACTTCCAGATTTAACAAATTTCGAGGATCCACAAGGCAAATAGGTTAGCAAGAGCAACATTCAGACAAGAGAGTGCCCCCTCCCAGAATGAATAGTGTTCAGGACTGTAGAACTACTTTTCGTCGGAATTGAGCTAATGGAGGTTGAACCAGAAGCACCAGAGCGTGTGCTGGACATTCTCATATATTTGGACGCCAATGAGGTGCCTGAAGACTTGTGGGAAGCAAAAATTAGGAACAGAGCAGCACGATACACTATGGTCGATGACATCCTGTATAGAAGGGGGTATTCCACACCCCTTTTGAGGTGCACCTTGTTCGAGGAGGCCCAATACGTATTAGCAGTGATGCAGGTAGGGTACTACTGGTCGCCCACCCTTAAGGATGCCGACGAATACGTGTGCAAGTGCACAAAGTGCCAAGAGTATTCTAGAGTACCCCATCACCCATTGGAAGAACTGATATTGATCACCATGTCTTGGTGGGTCCCCTCCCCCTAGGCAAATGAAGGGTAAAGTTCATAGTGGTTGCAGAAGACTATTTCACCAAGTGGGTAAAGGCTGAGACATTGGTGACAATCACAGCGAGCAACATCACACGCTTTCTGTGGAAGATCGTGGTTTGCAAGTTTGGCATCCCTTGGAGCATCATCTCAGATAACATGAGATAATTTGACTTCGATTATTATCAAGACTGGTGTTGGGACTTAAGAATCAAGTTCCGCTACTTGTCCTTGGGACACCCCTAGTCCAATGGGCAGGTGGACGTGACCAACAAGACTCTAATGAGGATACTCAAGAAGAAACTTAACTACAAGAAGGGCGCTTGGGCAAAGGAGTTCCTCATAGTTTTGTTGGCATATCAGGCCACGGTGAGGACGCCAATGGGAGAAACCCATTCACACTCACTTATGGCCATGAGCCAATGTCGTCGGTCGAAGTTGGGATCCCTACCTATAGGGTACAACACTTCAAGCAAGACTCCAAAAACGAACGACTCGATCTGCTGGAAGAATTCAGGCTTGAAGCAGAGGTAAGAATGGCCGTAAAAAAAGAAGGGTGAAGTGATGCTTTAACATAAGCATGCCCGAAGACGTTCAAGGTTGGGGACCTCATGCTAAAGCAAACAGACCACTACCTGAGACGAGGGGAAGTTTGGCCCTTAGTGGGAAGGCCCTTATGTGGTTGTTGCCAACAACCGCTTGGGTGCCTACTGGCTCTGGGACTCCTAGGGGAATGAGCTGCCACACCCATGAAACACCGAACATTTACAAATGTTTTATTGTTAAACATCTTGTAAATTGTAATTTACATTTTTATGTTAACTACACAAACTCATTTAATGGAAGTGTGACTTTTCAGGAATAAAGTATTTAAGCACCCTTTATCCACTAATGGAAATCTCCATCCGCAAAACCCCAGCAACTACTTGCCTCACTAACTAGTTTGACTTTCACTGGTCAAAAACACAACTCCTACATACCTGCCTGTTGAGGACCAAAAAGTCAGTATAGCCTTAAGGTGGCTTGGCCTACCTCATGACGAAGTGCAGGTTCACTATCTCAACTACCTGACATAACCTAGGGCGAGTTCAACCTTAACGAGTTGCTCGGCCCCCTCAAAAGGACTAAGATTACCTCCCCAGGAGGGCTAAAAGGGGAAAGGTTTGAACTAAGGCATCCCTACCCCTTCCACAGTGGAGTGCGGGCCATCACAACTCCCACAACAAAATGCCTCTAACCTATGCTACGCTCCTCGGATTGATCAGGTTAGTAAATGTCATAAATTATTTACACTAACTGACTTGCCTCTTGCAGTTTTGACAAGCAACTCTTACTTACCTTCCTGTTGAGGACCAATAGGTATGCCTGGCCTCAAAGTGGTTCGACCTGCCTTGCAGCGAAGTGCGCGTTCGCTCTCCCTACTGCCCAACATAGCTAAGAACAAGTTCAGACCTAACACACTGCCAACCCTCACACCTACGAGGGACAACAGGGCAAGTCCAGTCATATAAACTGCTTGACCCCCTCGCGTCCATGAGGGTCAATGAGGCCAGTTCAGTTTAAATGTACTACTCGACTTCCTCCAAAGATACTGGGTGAGGTTAGCCTCCTCGCGCTGCTTGACCTTCTTTAAAAGCCTAAAGCAAGTCTCTAGCCCCTTGGCTACCCCTCTTGCCATCGACCCCGTAACAAACTAGCAGACAGAAAGGTCAGGGACCACCTGACCTCCCAAACGGCTAAGAGGGCCGGTAGGTCACTTGTTAGCATGGTTGTGTTCATGTGTACTCTGCATAGCGGAAACCACCTCTAGCCTAACTACAAGTAAATTTCAAGAATTTTATTTTTCTTTTATGATTAATGCTGTTTGTAAAAGTATTAAAATGTACACTTGCACAATATAACATTATAGATATTCATATGTCACATTATATTTAAAAATTTACAAGTAGCCTTATAAGAAGTATAAAGTATAAAAACTGGAAGCCAATGAAAAAAATTTAAGAAATAATTAATCACGTCATTTTTATTCTAAAAACTAAAATGTGCATCCTACATTTTGGGAGAAAGTAGAAGAGGATTATTTTAGAAAAAAGGAAAACGATATATATATATATTGATTATTGGGTCCTTTGATGCGAAAGTAAAATTTATTTGTTAGTAAAAATTTCTTATAAATAAATTTTACTCTTTATTATGAATTTTTATAATTTTCATTAAATATTTTAAATAATTTTGTATATAATATAAAAAGTTTGAATATTATTATTATTATTAATCATTTTGAACAAAAGTAGTGTGAATTGTCCATTGTTATAACGAAGATGCTTGAACTTAGAGTCAAAGAAAATATAAAAGAGTGCTGTACTGCCGCCCAACAGTGACAGCTTGTTGTGGCTTCAAAATTTACTTTCTAATATTTTTTTTATTCATATTGTTTTAATATTTTTAAATAACTTTTAAAAAAATTAAAAAAATATTAATATATTAATAATCATTTTTTAATAAATAAGTAAAAGAAATAAATTTTAAAATAAATTAAATGATATAGGATTAGTTTCGATTCAGAGACGAGATAAAATAATTTTAAATTATATATAAAAGTTAAATAAAATATTATTAAAATATTATTTTTTAATATTATTATTATTTAAAAATTTAAAAAATTAAATTATCTATTATATTTTATATAAAAATTTTAATAATAAAATAAAATAAAATAAATCGCTTGCTTAATCCAAACGTACACAAGATCATCATCCAATATAAAAAGCAAAGGATGGGTGTAGGGTATATGGTAGGGTGGTAAGGATCATAACTTTCACTGCCAGAGTCCACTCTCTCGTCAACGAGTCAAATGTGAAATGGATCACTCAGACAAAGATAAAGATATCTTGAAGGTTTGGAACTTCTACGGAAAAGAGCAGTACTACACCACAAGACAGCCAGGCATCAATTTTCTTTTGGGGCCCGCTACAGAAAATTATCACTCTTCTGAGAAAGTACACTATACTGTGAATAGAAATAAGATAAATGTTTTTTGTTTTTAACAATAAGACAAATATTTTAATCATGTAAAAATAAAATTATAAATATATTTTAAATAAAAATAAAAAATTTTAATTAAATAAAAAATAAATTTAAAAATTAAGGTAATAAAAATAAAAATATTTTAATAAAGTAAAAATAAATTTATAAAACAAGGTGATATGATACGATAGATTAAATTATAAAATTATTTTTATTATAAAATAAATTTATTTTGATTTTTATATAATTTCTTTATAATTATAACATTTTTCTAAAAATAATATTTTTCTATAATATATTATATCAATTGAGACATAAAATTAAAAATAACTATAAAATTTTAAGTAGTGACCTTTTAAATTAATTTCTTGACTTTCAAACCAGGTCTTTTTTAATTTTTTCACTTGAAGGGTTGATGCTTAAAGCAAAAGCCAAAACTAAGTTTGAATAATATTAGAATATTGTGGCATATTGATTCTGAATAATGCTACTTATTATTTTAATTTTATCATCTTTTCATCATTTTATGATGTGATATTAAATTATTAAAAATTATTTATATTTTATTTATAAATTTATCATCTAATATCACATCATAAAATAATTAAAAAATAATAAAAAAATAGAATGGTGCTAGAGTCATCAAAGACTATTCATAGAATACCCACCGAATGTAGTGTTTTTTTTTTCGATTTTTTTATTCATTTATTTTATATTCTTAAATATATATTTTTTAAAATTATAACATCACTTAAAAAAATTTACTTAATCACTAAGTTAAAAAAAAAAAAATACATATCCGATAGACTTTTGGGGTCCCATATGCTCCCCCAAGCATTTCTCTAAAAAAATAACTATAAATAGATTTTTTCTATATGAAAGGAAAGTTGTAGACATAAAACTGTTCACACAGTGGACCCACACTAAATATTATAAGTCCTGATTATATATCCTTTCTAAATGCAACACCACTGATAGCGTGACCAATATGGAAATCCAGACAATAGAGGGGGGCTTTGCTAGAGGAGGCATGTCCACATCTAGTTGAAAGGCATATGCACGAAGGACAACATATGAAGAGATATATGTGACATATATGGTCCCTAAGCACCAAAAAATTAGTAACCAAATGATAATATCATTCGGGGAGGAGGATCAAGAAGGAGTGTTGTATCCGCATGATGATGCCTTGGTGGTCACCCTTGTAATAGCTAACTATATGACCAGGCTGGTACTAATTGACAACGAAAACTTGGCAGATATACTATTTTGGGATGCTTTCGTCATAATGGGTATCAACGCCAATAAACTAAGGCCCTCTCCAACACCACTAAAGGGCTTTTTTGGAGATACAATATAGCCCATCAAGGCTATTATCCTCCCAGTAATCGTTGAGACTAGTACACTGATGGCTACCACCATGATTGACTTCTTGGTGGTAAAAGCTAGATCCTCCTACAATGCTATATTGGGGAGACCAACGCTTAACAATTTCAAAGCGGTAACATCCACATACCACCTCAATATGAAGTTCTTGACCGATGGTGGGATGGCAGAGTCACGGGGCGAACAAGCTCGAGCACGAAAATGTTATTTACAAGAGTTGAAGAGTAGCCACAACGAAGTTTGAGTCATTACAAAAAGAAGTGAAGCATCGGTACCACCCTTGCAGCCTTCCTTTGGCGGTGGCCTTAGAAAAAGGCGTGGAGGTCAGGGATAAGTAGAGTCTACAATAGGCCGAAGCCAATGAATCACTAGAGCTTGTGATGCTATACTCGAACCGCCCAGGTACTACCACATGTGTTGGGACCCAAGTTCCTCTAGGGGACAGAGAAGCTCTGAAGCAGCTATTAATAGAGCTTAGGGATATGTTTGCATGGAGTCATAAGGAGATGCTTGGCATAGATAACAACATCATTGAACATCGCTTATGCGCATATCCCGCACACAAGATAGTTTGTCAAAAAAGAGGGTCATTCAATGCTAAAAAGTATGTTGCCATTAATGAAGAAGGCCAAATTTGACTTCCTAAGCTCCTCATCAGAGTCTTTGCAGCTGTCCTTATAATGCTGATAGTGTTTCTGGAGTTCTGCCAAGGCCTCCTACGCCTTAGAAAGGTCAAGGGCAGTAAGGTGGGTCTTCTCCATAGCGACCGTCAACTCTTGTGCCAGCCCTTGATTGTGTTCCTGCAAACGAGACAGTTCCTTGCGAGTCGAGTCTAACTCCCTAGTACAGGTGAAAAGCTTAGCGTTAAGGCAGGCTGATTCGAACTCAAAGCCCTTCTGAGTATCAGAAAGCTGGAACTACACAAAATCCATTTTTGACTGAAGAAGCCTTAAGTTGAAGTAGTCCTTGACCTTCGCCTCTTGGGCACAACATGTAGCATCAAGAAGCTCAAGGACTTCTTTCTCAATAATCTCCAAGTCGTTGTGCAAGGAGTGGGAGTAGCCCTCTGATTGCTCCAACAGTATCTCCAACTTCTTCTTCTTCTCAGCCAGCACCTCCAGCTTCGTGCTATCCACCTACAATTTCTCAAAGGCAAGTTTAGCAACATAGTATAGTCTTCGTCGTTCTCAGACTTCCTCTTCCGGGCGGCTCGGTCTGCCATAATCCACACAGCTAGATCGTTAATTCCCTGCAAAAATGATAGAACACTCGAATTGGAACTGCAAATAAGCAAATAAAGAAAAAGAGCAAGTCCTATGATGACGGTCCCTTAGAAAGCCAGTCCTTTAGATGGCTGGCTATATAGGCGGTGGCTTTAGCTTGGGCAGGGTAGAAGAGGAGGAAGCACTGCCACTTGCCTTTTCGCCAAAGATTTCCTCAAGGACAGAAACATCTCCTGGCAAAGAAATTCTATCAGGCCTTGGCATTGAGTCTGCCACTCCTTCTGGAAGACATTCAAGGCCTGTAGATGGGAGGGAGGCCCTGGTAGAGGCCAAGTCAGCTTCAATTAGGTGGGCGTCTTCTCCCATCGAACCGCCCAAGCCCTCGATAAGGAGGGATTTAGTATCTCCACCGAAGATGGGGTGAAGATGGGAGGAATGGAGAGACACTCGTCATTGATATTCAATGAAGGGGTAGTGCTCCTAGAGGCAATGGCTAGTGGGGTCTCTAGGAGGGTGTCGTTGGCCTCCACTTCTTCTTGGATTTCCTTGTGGCAAGGGAGCATGCCACCAATCATGTTGTTTGGGATTTTTTTCCCCTTCGCCCAGCTTTTGTGTGTGGGTGGGAGCATTGTTTGTCCCATCAACCAGGGAAGCAGCTCCCAATACACACTTCCAATTGGGGAAAGCACAAGATTTTTTGTCACAGCGGAGAGGTGGGAACTGTAGCCGAGATCAAGAATGAACGCACTTGAATGTTGGATTGATTGGGGTGTATCAGGAAGCGATCAATGTGGGAGAGGGTCAACAAGAAGTCAGTCCAAAGGTAATCAGGGTGAGCCTCAGCCTAAGAATGAACAGTTTCAATTTAGGCCATCTCTTGAATTGACAAGGGTTCCATGCTCACCCACAAGCTCTTTTCATCAGGAAGTACGCCCTAGTTAGCTATAACTGGGAAATCTCGCTGGGGGGTTTCGAGGGCGAGAAACTGGCAACCCTAGCCAGTGATAAAGAAAACCCTACTCGTTTAATTTTTGGCATTGGAATACCGAGTTTCGAACTGGGCCAAGGTCTGTCTTTTATCCTTCTTATGGAAGCTAATGACATTGCCCTTGGTGGCTGGCCTTAAATTGTTGAAGGATAAAAACTCTCGAACAGTCAAGTCAAGGTAAAGATCCCCAATGGGCTCCAGGACCATATGAAATACTATGCATGTGCACAGATAAGCCCTTAATGTGAAGGGATGGAGCTGAACAAGAGCCAAACTAAGCAGGTCAAAAATGTCGTGAAGAGGGAAGAAGGGAAGTCTTAACCCATGAGCCAGTAGAGACACAGTTAGGGTGACCTTGCCTGAGAAACCCTTGTCATCACAACACTCGTGTGGGGAAATATCTAGCTCTGAAGTCTTAGGGATGCGATATTCTTCTCGAATCGTTGCAAAATCCCTTTGTCTAAGGCCTAAGTGCCACCCATAACCATTGAAAGTTAGAATATCTAAATCGTGGGATGATTGTGCAGAACTGCCACCACATTCGGCCATGAAAAATGGAAGTGGAGAGTATCAAGTAAATGGAGAAGAAGGAATAAGTGTGAGAAAAGACGCAGGGTCAGAGAGAAAACACGAACAAGAAAGGCATAAGAAAGTGTAATGAACGAAGAAAGAGTAAAGAAGCTCGAGAGAAATGTATTTGAGTGAATGTGAAATGCCAACCGTCGTAGGCATCATGGCTTGGCAAGGGACTAAAATAATAACCGACACAAGCAAACTCGTAACCGTCGCCATGTCAATAGTAAGTCATGAGTGCCCTTGATTATTGAAAATGGGAAGCAGCGTGAAAATGAAACATGACGAGACAACGGGGAAATTAATGATTTGCAGACAGGCTTGGATGTGCTTAAAGGGGTTTGAAATGAAAAAAGCCCATGACAGGCAAAAAAAAAAAAAAAAGGAGAAAAATATGTAAGATTTTATAGCATAAATTCCCTACACCTTGAAGCACAGGGGATTAGCAGAGTAGTTGCAGGGCCTATTTGGTGATTAGGCCCAATGGAAAGGCACTCTATCAACTAGCCTAAATTGAAGAGCCCAAGTCTAGTGGGGATCTACATGCTACATGCCACCTTACTTGGGAAGGAGCGAATTTAATGTAGGTACGAGTGATGACTTGCAAAATTTCGTATTGCAGATTTACAAGATCGCTCGACCGGAGGCTTTTGGCCGCTCGAGCAAATTCAGGCAGATTCAAACGCTCGACTGCTGCTCGATAGTGAGCTCGAGTGAAGTCAGGCAGAGTTGAACGCTCGACTGTTGCGGGAAAATAAAGATCGCTCGAGCAGAGGCTTTTGGTCGCTCGAGTGAAGTCAGGCAGAGTTGAACGCTCGATGTGTGCTCGACAAGCCGCTCGAGCGAATTTAGGTAGAGTCGAACGTTTGATACTCGCTCGAGCAAATACCGTATTTTTCTAGATCTATGGTTTTCCACCGTCAGAGCATATAAAAGGGATTTTTCACCATATGGCTGTACCTTTGGATTGGAGAACACTTTTGGGACAGAAAAACACAGCTAGAAGGATTCAAATCATCTGTTTCGGAGAGGAAATTCCATATATTGCACGTACGTTGGAATCATACACAAGCACAGACGGGAGAAAAGCATTGAAACATTTCTTTGAGTTTTTGAAGACGAGTTGCGGTTGCAAGTAGTATTTTTTAGCGTTTATTTTCTTCCAATATTCTCAGAACAATTATGGTGAATTCGTTTATGTTGAATTCCATTTCTAGCATGAGCTAAATTTTAATTATTCTAAGAAAAGGATGTAATCTAGTTTCGAACTATGCTTGATTGTCTATGCTAATTTAAGGCAATTCTCTCTTTTTTTATCTGATTTATTCTGAGTTTATTGCTTCTAATTAACTGGCTATTGATTAGATGATAATCTTGTGATTTGCTATCGAAAGAGGGAATCATATGGTAGATCTTGAATTTTTCAGCATAGGTAAGTATAAAGATCGAAAGACTTGTATAAACCTATGTAGTAATTAAATCATTGGTCTTATTGATTTCTTGAGTAT
>NC_056754.1:28698334-28753334 GCF_018687715.1 Carya illinoinensis | reverse complement strand
TGTGTCAAAATGGGGGGAATCAATTGCTACAACAACAAATGATGCAAAGGTAGTGCTCAAATTTCTGCACAAGAATATATTCACAAGATTTGGCACTCCACGAGCTATTATTAGTGATGAAGGGACTCACTTTTGCAACAAGTTGTTTGATAATCTTCTTTCTAAATATGGTGTAAAGCATAAGATAGTGCTTGCTTACCATTCCCAAACTAATGGCCAAGCTGAAATTTCAAATAGAAAAATCAAGAACATCCTTGAAAAGACGGTCAAAACCAATAGAAAGGATTGAGCGAAGAAGCTTGATGATGCTTTGTGGGCATACCGTATAGCCTTTAAAACACCTATCGAGATGTCTCTATACCAATTAGTGTTTGGAAATGCATGTCATCTTCCTGTGGAGTTGGAGCATAGAGCTTATTGGGCTGTAAAAAAGTTTAACTTTGATTTGAAGGCAGTAGGTGAAAAGCAACTTCTTCAATTGAATAAGATGGAAGAGTTCCGGAATGATGCATATGAAAATGTAAAGATCTATAAAGAAAGGACGAAGAAGTGGCATGACAAACAGATTCTTAGGTGAGAGTTTGCACCAGGACAACAAATTTTACTCTTCAATTCACTACTCAAACTCTTCCCAGGAAAGTTAAAATCAAGATGGACAGATCCTTATACAATTCATGAAGCTTTCTCTTTTGGAGCAGTAGATTTGAAGGACAAGATAGGGAATATTTTCAGAGTTAATGGTCAGAGATTGAAACACTACTATGGAAAACAAGTGGAGAGGAACTATACATTTATTCCTCTTAGAGATCCTAATTGACGAAAATTGAAAAGTCTGGCTGTAGACTTTAAAACAAGCGCTTATGGGAGGCAACCCATAGATCTATCTTTCATTCTTTCATTTATTTTATTATCTTTATTGATTTAGTTTTAATAAATTGGTTTTTGATGTAGGTTTATTTAGCATGAATAAAGAGCTGAAAAATTTTAAACTACGGAAGATTCATCATGAAACCAGAGAAGTTCCTTTTATTTCTTCAATCCTTTTTACTTTTGCATTACAATGAGGACATTGTTTAGTTTAAGTTTGGGGGTGTAAACTCCTATAGTCATTTGATCCTTTTGTTTTCTAAGTCTTGGGTTGTTGATGGGTTGTCTGATTCTCTTACCAAGCATGCATTGGAGTAAGATTTAATTCTCTATGACTCTGAAATTTGTGATTGAAGATAGTTTTGAGAAAAATTTTCAAAAATTTCTTTTATGTCAAGTGGAGTTTGTGGGTACTTTGGTTTAAATCTTTGACCTTGAACATAATTGAGCACATAGTCGTTTTTCTCTTATTCCATTTTGCTTATGAAGAGAAGAAGTTGAATTAATTGGAAGAGGGAAGTTTGATTTTGCTTTGCTCTAGAATCCATTGATGGGTCCTTGAGGCGAAATCCTAGTTGAGACCAAATATTAGAGAAATGATCTAGGCATTTCTTTCGCATAACCAAAAAGCTTTCCCAGCCATCCTAAATATTATGCCATCATTACATGGTGTGTTTCCATAGTCAACCCCATTGAGCCTTCATAAGCCTTTATTTATTTTTTGAACTACATAAACCATGCCCTCTCTAAGTCTGAAAAACAATGAATCTACCTTTGATAGTTTGAGAAAATACTTTGGTGGAGAGTTACATTTAAAAGAGAAAATTTGTTTCGGGATGAACTGTATTATGTTTGCTCTGTTTGATCAAAGAAGAAAAAGAAGAAAGAAGAAGAAAGATAGTAAAAAAAAAAAAGTGAAAAAAAAACAAAAGAAAAAGAAGTCACTAAGCGGAATATGTATCACCTCAGATTTTGTTAAAGGAGTTGTTGGTATTGTTTCAGTGATTACAGTAACAATAATGCCACAAGTATGAGCATATTGTCAAGAAAGAGTTATGATTTGAATCATGTGAGTATCTCTTTTAGTGTTCTCTTCACTAAGTATTTTCCCAGGTTGCTTTGATTTTCCATATCCAGTTCTTTCTTAACCCTCACCCTGTGGCCTATCATTACAACCTTATTAAAGACCTTTTGATCTCTGATTTTTAGTGTTGACTACATTAGTGGAGAGTATTTCTGAAAATTGGACTTATGGGGTTAAGTTTTGAGAGAATTCTTCTGATTTTAGTTGTTCTACTTTTATCTGAATTTGCAGGTGGTTTGAGGTTAAATTGACTATATCATACATACACTCAAAGTCTTAGCTTTATGTTGAAGTAAACGCCTAACTCTTGCTTGACAAATTGTAAAATTTTTGATTGATTTTCTTGCTATCTTTGATGTTAAAAGAGTAAGATACTAGTGATGAAATCTAAATTCATAAAAGCTTGGTGAGTGATGATACTTCTCTTTGGGGTCGAGTTGATATTGCCTAAAGTATCAATTGCTTTTCCTTTTGTTTGAAGACAAACAAAGTTGTAAGTTTGGGGGTATTTGATGACTTGCAAAATTTCGTATTGCAGATTTACAAGATCGCTCGAGCGAAGGCTTTTGGCCGCTCGAGCAAAGTCAGGCAGAGTTGAACGCTCGATGTGCTCTCGACAAGCCACTTGAGCGAATTTAGGCAGAGTCGAACGCTCGATGCTCGCTCGAGCGAGGTACCGTATTTTTCCAGATCTGTTGTTTTCCGCCGTCAGAGCATATAAAAGGGATTTTTCACCATATGGCCGTACCTTTGGACTGGAGAACACTTTTGGGACAGAAAAACACAGGTAGAAGGATTCAAATCATTTGTTTTGGAGAGAAAATTCTATATATTGCACGTACGTTGGAATCATACACGAGCACAGCGGGAGAAAAGTATTGAAACATTTCTTTGAGTTTTTGAAGACGAGTTGCGGCTGCGAGAAGTATTTTTCAGCGTTTATTTTCTTCCAATATTCTCAGAAAAATTATTGTAAATTCGTTTATTTTGAATTCCTTTTCTAGCATGAGCTAAATTTTATTTATTCTAGAAAAATGATGTAACCTAGTTTCGAACTATGCTTGATTGTTTATGCTAATTTAAGGCAATTCTCTCTTTGTTTATCTGATTTATTCTGAGTTTATTGTTTCTAATTAACTAGCCATTGATTAGATGATATTTAATCTTATGATTTGCTATCGAAAGAGGGAATCATATGGTAGATCTTGAATTTTTCAGCATAGGTAAGTATAGAGATCGAAAGACTTGTATAAACCTATGTAGTAATTAAATGATTGGTCTTATTGCTTTCTTGAGTATTTAATTTGCATATTCTTGTGCGAATTGATAAACAAGAATGATTTCCAATTGACTATCGAAAGAGACTTTTGGATGAATTAGAGATTTGCTAATAGACAAAAAGAATTAAATTAAATTAGTTGGATGGGTAAAGCATAGTGAAGAATTAGGTGAAATCGATTTCCTAGAAGCTTTCTTTTCCATTAATTTGATCTTCGAACTTCAGTTTTATTTCCTTTGCGTATTTCTCTTTGAGTCGATTTTAGTTTAAATTGCAACTACAAAAATCTTAGTGATTCCTCTAGATAAAATCGAGATTAGTATAATTTTGGTATTTGGTAAAAGTAAGGTACCAATCCCTGAGGACGATACTCTTCTTATCACTTTATTATAAAACTACGATACTGTGCACTTGTAGTTTTGCACCGGTCAACGAGATTGTTTCGTTTACTTAGAGATGACCTAAACTGATAAATATTGCACAAGATATAGACATTACGTAAATGTGATCTCATATAGTGCTGATCTAATCTAATAAAAAATTTATATATACTAGGTAATTTCAAAGACAATTTACCTTTGAATTTTGAATTACTGGTGTGATACTTTTTATTGACTTAAGCATCAAAGTGTTTTTAGGCATACCAGAGTTTTTTTACATCGTGTAGGTGAACGGTTGCGTTTGTGGAGGTAGGACACGTCCTTAACATGACCGAAACGCATTAATACGGTCGATATTTGATCTGGTATAAAACATATACCTCTTATGTGTCAATTACTATTCCGGTAGGGTAAATTCCGACGGTACCGGCAGTGTGTTTAAACGATAGTTGGTTAAATCACCTTAATTTGGTGAATTTTTAGATTTTGTATTTTGTATTCTTTTTTTTTTTTTTTGTAAATTTAGGATAACCTCTCATATTAATTATTCACCACTGATTGGAAGGGAAGAAAAGGCAAAATAATGATGGAGGTTGAAACAAAAAATGATGCAGAAGTCTAAACACGTGTGTTTGACGAAACCTCTTCCAAAAGCAAGCAAGGTGCGCAGCTACTTGGAAATATGCCCCTCTCTCTGTTGGGGGACAAAAGGATGACGGATTCCACAAGCAAAGGATAATCATTATTATTATATTTGCATTGATAATTAATTCACACCTCCAATTATTCCCAAGGAGTCGTTACACCTTTTTTGACTCGATGATTCCTACTTATCCTTTTTGACTGCATTCGATTGGATAAATATTGCTGCCAACTCTGAACTTACCTACCTATATGTTGCAGCTATTATGGTAATTGTCTTATGTGTGTCCGTTTAGTGAAGTGGTTTCAGATTATTTATAAATAATAACAATAAAATATTAAATAAGAGTAGATAATAATAAAAAGTAGTTACAACTATAAAAAAAAAAAATAATAATAAATAATAGTAGAGTGATGCTCTTGGTACTAAAAACAACAAAGGTATTAGATATGTTTGGCTTCACCCGCAGCACTACTGACCAAGTAGTAAACAAAAGATAATTAAGGTTTAAAAAAGGAAAAAAAATGTTACCATGTTGTCTCATTATATATTATATAGTTTTTTTTTCTTGGTATTTTCAATCGTCATTTTATTTTATTAATAAATTACGTGTTATCATATAATGATATCATATCAATTAAACAAAATGAATGATATAATTGAGACAAAATAGTAGCAAAAAAAAAAAGAAAAAGAAAAAGAAAAAGATAAGAAAAGAAATTGAAAGACAGCCATTTTATCCCATTTTGCTCCAAATTTTTTATATGATTTTATTATTATTTCTGTTAAGGCAAAATGATTAGCATAATTCTCTTTGGATGTCTGAAAATCATAAGTAATACATAAAGAAGTATTAAAACGTTAAGTGTGTGCTGTCTTCAAATTAAAGTAACTGGCTTCTCCTTTACAGTTTTTGTTGCCTTTCTTGCTCCCGGTTTTGTGTGGTTCTCGATCGGTGTATGCGGTTGGTCAATGGCGAAGGAGGCTCTTCAAACGAGGTTTACCAAATAAGTTGACAAGCAGAGCCAAAATTTGAAAAATATAAAACAAGAACATATGCGTGCATCTGTGCGCACAGAGACACCCGGCCCGGGGCGGTCACGGTACGAAGTTTTTTGTGTCCCGGAGAAAGGAAACAAGCTAGGTAAGTTTCTGGCGAACTAACTAATTTTTTTGTTGGTTCGGTTCTGCAATTGATCAAAAGATGAGACGTGCACGAAGCATCCACATATCTAACCACAACAAGAAAACAAAAGGAAAAGGAAAAAAAAAAAAAAACAGTGTTTTATCCTATAAACTTATAAATATTCTTCGATGTCTTGTTACATGAAACCCTATGCATTGCTCTCAAGATATTTTTAGGTCCTAAAAGAATAAGTTTGCAATCCAAGGTTGTTAGATCTGATATGTTATATTAACTTTAAAACAATAATATATTTACAATCAAATAAAACACAATAGAGCATATCAATTTGTAAATTTTATTTTCTAGATCTATTTGTAAATCAAACATTTATCTTTACAACAAATTAATGCATCACTTATAGAAAGTAAAAGAAAGTACGTTTCATTAATAGTGATTACATCTTCAATGTGTCACCAATCACCCAAAATTTATAAAGTTTCTATGGTAAGATTTACAATAGAATTAACATTTTCCTTATAAACATTTAGCATGCAAGACGAAAACTATTTATTTGATTTTGTACTTATCTTCTGGCTTTTATAACAGCATTAGTCGGAGGGCTATTTCCCTTATACAAATTAAATTGGAATTTGAAGAAAAAAATTGATGTACTCAAAAGTGCTCGTTTCATGGGTGAGCAAAAGCACTAGACACTCGGATGTAAACTTTCTAGAGGGGATGAGCAAATGTGCTCAAACCCCAAAGGGGCAACCAAAAATTCTCAGCTCACGAAGAGCAAGCAAAAGTGCTCAAGGCTACTGAGGATGAGCAAAAGTGCTCGAGCCACGTAGCAGGAGGACAAGGATGGACTAGCGTTTTCCTTGTCTCTTATAAAATGGAACAACTTATTACAAACAAAAACAATTGAAACTGTCAACAAACACAGGGGCTATTACAAACTAGAACAACTTAAAGCTATATCAAACTCAGGAGTGCAGCGCCATCGCCCATCCCTGGGTTGATTTGGGTGTTCGTTGGCTTTGTGGTCCATCCTTGGATTACCTAACAAGGTGCCACATGTCTACATTGTCACAAAAGAGAGATAGACAAAAATACAAGAGAGAAGGTGCTTGCCAAAGTGAAAGAGAGTGGAGAGATAGAGTGAGAAAAATTGAGAGGAAAGAGGATCTCGCATTCTTGAAGCTGAAGACGTGGTGGATTTCACTCTAGTAGCAGTGTGACAAGGTAAGGCAAAGATGTGGACATGGTTAGGGTTCGAGATTGGTGCAACGACTGATATAGGAAAAGAATAAAGAGGAGAGAGAATAATGAAAAAATACATGAAGTATAGGATTTGGTACTTTCTACACAACAGTTGTTCTCTATATTTTTTGTTGGGTCATGATCAAATGTGTATTTTTGTCGTCGACATAATGTTTATAAGATGCAAATTTTTAATGGGTATTCTTTTCATAGGCTTGATGGATCTAATATGGGAATTTTTGGTTGTCCATCAGTTGATTTGATTTGGATTAGTTGTGTTTGTCTAAGCCAATTTATTGTATAGTACCTTAGTCCTTTTGGATCTTTGTTGGGGCATTTTAGCTTAACCTGCAATTGTAATTGGGGCACTCTGGTTAGCTCAATATCTATAATAAGGATATTTTAGTCTAATACATAATTTATAAAAGGGAATTTTGGTCAAAGCTATCAAATAAATTCTTACTTAGTAGGGTATAAACTCGCTTTTTTATTATAGATATATAAAGTGATGGAATAGCTAGTTTGTTTTTAGAGGTACTTTCTAGAGGATGATCATTATTAGTAATATTATTAATTTTGCATCTTGTGTACGAATTTGTTATTTATAGTGTTTGAGGGATTTTTTCTAAGGCTTCATGCCCAAAATAACAGCCCCGTTAGGGGGATCTCTCCCACACTCCAAAGGGCACGAAAACCCAAGCCCAGGTCTATCGACCCTCTCAATGACCCGACCAAGGACTCACGACCCATATAAGCTGGGCAAGAGGTTCTGGGCCAAGAGATAGGACGCTATTCAAAGGGTGCAAGAGGCTACACCAACGAAAGGGAAAACACATCATATCAACAATATTGAATTCTGAAACAGCACCAGGGAATCATGCCACATTAAATGCGCTCATTAGAGGATCACGTCACATTAATTACTTTACCTAGAAGGCCACATCGCATTAAATAATGCATGGTAGAGGGGACTCTAGGAGGACACACCTCCACCCAACCATAGGGCATGGCCGCTTGGCCCTCGAGGCAAGATATAAAAAGGACTCTCAAGTATCAGGTAAAGGGACCAGTTGGGCACTGCTAAGAACTCTCTTGCTAAAATTCCATTTGTCTAGTACTATCTTGAGACTCATAGCTAATTTAGGCATTGGAAGCTTCCCTAGCCACCCTAGGGCCACCCTCTACTGAACTCGTTTTTGTGATTACATGCCCAGAAGAACAAAGACCTGCATTGCTGAGAGCCCGACTCTTAGGCATACAAAATATGACATCAACACATAAAAATACAAAAAATATCTTAAATACAACTTCGGTAGTAATTAAGATACAACCAAAAGTTCTCGGCTCACGAAGAGCAAGCAAAAGTGCTTAGGGCTACTAAGGGTGAGCAAAAGTGCTCGAGCCACATAGCGCGAGGACAAGAATGGACCAGCGTTTCCCTTGTCTCTTATAAAATGGAACAACTTATTACAAACAAAAACAATTGAAACTGTCAACAAACACGGGCTATTACAAACTAGAACAACTTAAAATTATATCTAACTCAGGAGTGCAGCACCATCGCCCATCCCTAGGTTGATTTGGGTGCACGTTGGATTTGTGGTCCATCCTTGGATTACCTAACAAGGTGCCACGTGTCTACATTGTCACAAAAGAGAGACAGACAAAAATATAAGAGAGAAGGTGCTTGCAAAAGTGAAAGAGAGCAGAGAGATAGAGTGAGAAAAATTGAGGGGAAAGAGGATCTCGCATCCTTGCAGCTGAAGACATGGTGGATTTCCCCTCTAGTAGCAGTGTGACAAGGCAAGGCAAACATGTGGACATGGTTAGGGTTCGAGATTGGTGCAATGACCGATATAGGAAAAGACTAAAGTGGAGAGAGAACAATGAAGAAATACATGAAGTATAGTACTTTCTACGCAGCACTTTTTCGATATTTTTTTGTGTGGTCTCGATCATATGTGTATTTTTGCCGTCAACTTAATATTTATGAGATGCAAATTTTTAATGGGTATTCTTTTCATAGGCTTGATGGATTTGATACAGGAATTTTTGGTTGTCCATCAGTTGATTTGATTTGGATTAGTTGTGTCTATCTATGCCAATTTATTGTGTAGTACTTTGGTCCTTTTGGAGATTAGCTGGAGCATTTTAACTTAACCTGGCAATTGTAATTGGGGCACTTTGGTCAACTCTGTATATGTAATAAGGATATTTTAGTCCAATAAATAATTTATAAAAGGGCATTTTGGTCAAAGTTATCAAATAAATTCCAACTTAGTGGTATAAACTCGCTCTTTTATTATAGATATATAAAGTGATAGAATGACTAGTTTGTTTTTAGAGGTACTCTCTAGAGGATGATCATTTTTAGTAATATTATTAATTTTGTATCTTGTGTATGAACTTTTTATTTATAGTGTTGGAGGGATTTTTTCTAGGGCCTCATGCCCAAAAGAAGACCAAGCATTAGGGGGGATCTCTTCGACACCCGAAAGGGCATGAAAACCCAAGCCTAGGCCTATCGACCCCCTCGATGACTCGACCAAGGACTCGCGACTCATATAAGTTAGGCAAGAGGTTCTGGGTTGACAAATGGGAAGGTACTCAAAGGGAGTGGGAGGCTACACCAACGAAAGGGAAAACACACCATATCGACAATATTGAATTTTGAAATAGCACTAGGGGATCACACTGTATTAAATGAGCTCATCAGAGGATTACGTCACATTAATTACTTCACCTAGAAGGCCATACTGCATTAAAGAATGTATGGTAGAGGGGACTCTAGGAGGACACTCCTTCACCCACTCATAGGGCATGGCCGCTTGGCCCTCGAGGCAAGATGTAAAAAGGACTCTCAATTATTAGGTAAAGGGACCGGTTGGGCATTTCTAAGAACTCTCTTACTAAAATTCTATTTGTCCAGTATTATCTTGAGGCTTATTGCTAGCTTAGGCATTGGATGCTTCCCCAACCACCCTAGGGCCACCCTCTGCTGAACTTTTTTATGTGATTACAAGTCCACAAGAATGAAGACCCGCACTTCTGAGAGTTCGACCCTTAGGCATACAAAATATGACGTCAACACATACAAATACACAAAATATCAGAAATACAACTTCGGAAGAAATTAAGATATTAATCAAACCTAACAAATATGTGTCTAAATTGACAAAAAAGAAAAAGCATCTCTAATCAGTTATCATTTATAATTTTTTTTTAAATATTGTTTTCACCTTTAAAAATTTGATAAAACCCTCGTCTATCCAAAATATCATAATAATTTTATTTTTAGAAAAACTTAAAAACCTAGAATTTGATTTTAATAGAATTCAAGATATAGCTCCAAATCTTATAAAGATTTGAATATGTCAAAGAACAAAATATTGGCTCTAAAAAGCTACATTAAAAAAAAAAAAAACAGAGCGTCTAATCTTTCTCTCCTTCAGGCGTTTCTTATTTTATTCTATTTTGTTTATTTTATGTATCACTTTTCTTTTTATGTTCTTTGTAATATTCCTCTTCAAGCTAATAACAAATATATTAATTTTTTTTATTAAAGAAGAAAACTCTTATCTATCTTTAAGAGTAATTTTACATAAAATCATAAAGTTGTAAATGTCGCATAATCGATTTGAAAAAAAAAGTGATTTATTATTAAAAAATTAATTTTTTTATATGAATATTATATTTTATTTATTTTTTTCAAAATGATGATCAGTAGATTTTGTTTTTTTTTTTTAATTTAACAGTAACGAAAAAAATTAAAAAATTAGGTCTAATATGTAAAGTAAGCACCAATAGAAACTCAAAATTAATACAAATTTAGCTTATTGGATAGTCGGCATAGAAAGTAGTAAAATTTAAACCTCACCTCAGTCATACTATTTACCTGTCAGAATCTAGTCGTATTTCTTTTGTCTTGTAAAGCTTACTAGTCATTTTCTAATTTTAATAAATCAAAACTAATTGTTGATCATTTAAAATTCTGAGTTTTGTTTTTAATATATAGAAGTTTCCCACGAAAATGATCCCATGAATACGACGATAATTTTCTTCTCAAATTTGCAGCTGAAATTAAAATAAAAGCATAAAAATTCACAATTCATTTATATGATGAGTTATTATATTATCAAATTGGTGTGTAGAGTAATTTTAAAATCAAATTATGCCTTATAAGTACTTTATTAAGTATGTTATCTACGCTAATTTATAAATAGAATCTTTCACGATAATCTCACTTTATAAAAATATTAAACTTTTTTTTATTAAATTTTACAAAATCGCGTTCCATTTAAAACAAAATTCTAAAAAAAAGTTACATGCATGTAATTCATTACTCTTAGATCCGCTCTTAAATTTAAAAAAAAAAAATTATATATTGAGCGATGTTTCTTTTTCGATAGGTAGAAATTTAACGCCTAATGTGGCCATAAAATGTATGTGGTTGAGCTGGATGATGCATCGTTATCAATCAATCCTTAAATGAACAGAGGACCGAAAATTCATATAAATCAACTGTATTGGGGACATATCTATCCATACACATAGGTAGGATGGCTTACCTAAAATGATTTGATTGTATTGGATTGAATTGGAAGAGGAAGGAAATTAAAAGATGGCGTAAGATAATTGGTCATGATCCAAGTTCGTGTATCAATCACATTGGCCGGTCCGCTTGAGATACAAACATATTAATTAATTGATATATGTTAAATTTACATTATAATATTTCAACACATCACATAAAATTACGTAAACATATCAATTTTTTTATAACTAAAACATTTTTTGTAATATAATATATATAATATCATGTTTGTGTCGAATCCAGTTCCACTTGTTTTTCTTACTAATGTATACAAAGACTTGTTGAGGATAAGCCATTGATCCAAAGGTCGATCCCAATAAGTCATTAATTATTAGTTAGTTATGTATTACTGATACGTAATACGTAAGAACGTGCCAATTAAAATTGATATTTACATAGTATGATATGAGACTGCTATATACCATTATTTTAAAAGTATTTAATAATTATCGTAATGTTTGATTTCTTTCTACAAATATGCTGGCCCGTGAGGGAGAGGATGCGAGCGTGGTAGGTGCACGCCTGCAAGACGACCTGGGCCTCGAGCTCATTGAGCTGTGAGGAGGGTCTCTCCTCCCCTTCCTCTGCCACTCTCAGCCTCTCCCACACCTTCTGTAACTCCTTCCTCATCTCCTCCTCTCTCTCCATGCTCTTAATGTTGGACTATATTGTTTTTTCTGGTCGAATGAATGACATTATTAATATTGGCTTGAGAACTAAGCTTTAGGTAATTATTAAGGTGAGTTACAAATTAAGACTGTGATGGGAGGGAGAACCCAACCAACTCTACATTGTAAGTAATGAAAAAAAAAACAAAAAAACTCTAGATTATAAGTATGTTTGTATTCAGGCTGAAAACTCGCGCGTACGACCATGGTTTTCCACAGCTTTTCCATATATGCATTAACCCTATATTAAAGGGGATATTCTTATCACGCCCGCTGGGTTGGGCTTGAGGAAAGCCCTAAAGCCTTTTTCAGTTCAGACCGCTCCTTTCCTATGGGCCAAGAGCCATCCATGGAATCTAGCCCACGAGCTATATTAAAGGAAGGGGATACTCACATGAATCCAGTCTGGGGGGACAGATGGGACACGCCAATCTTGATGCCCTTCTGTGACGTATAGTATTAAAAGATTTATGCTGGCAAGTAAATAGAGAACACGCACAACCCTCCATTCTCTAACGATGGGAGTGAGAAGTGACTACTCCAACTACCAGCCATTGAGTTGCCATCCAATTAGCCACACCGCATTAATAATGCCACCTTAGACACTACGTCACATTAAATGCCATGGCCTGGGTAGCTGTGGGTGTGACGCAGACCCCTGACACAGGATACGAAATGTTCCCTTGAAATCTCGTATAAAATTCATCTTCAAGTATGAAAAAATCTCTCTGAACTCACTAATTCTCCTATTATTATCCAAGAAGAAGTACTGATTTTAGCATCGGAAGTTCCACGGACATCTCTGAGACCACCTTTGTCTCTGTATTTGTAGGTAGAAAGATCTTGGCCCAGCTTGCTGGAGATTAGCCCAACTGTACGAAATACGACTTTAATGGTGGCGCCGACTATAGGATGTCTATAGACGTAATGTGTCCTTCGTATGCCGCCTACTACACATTCACAGGGAACCTGCAAAGAAAACGCAACATTGATGAACATGGAAGGACCTTTCCTAGAGATGGAAGAATGTATGAGAAAAATGGTGGAAGAGGTTGAGAAACTTCGCCAAGAAAATGAAGCCTTGAGAAGAAGCAACACCAAACTACAAGATGAGGGGGGCCAAGTAGGAATGAATAAGAAAAATCCCAGAGCATTGGTGAGGTAGATGCCAGTGAAGAAGAAAGAAGGAAGATGCATCACAAGCTATGAAGCCCCACGGACAAATATGAGAAGATGGTGAGGAAGATGGGTGCCTCCTCATTGATGGATCAGCTGCTCAATAGCACAAACTTACCTTATAGTGTTGAGGTGATGACTGCACTACTACTACCATAGTTCAGAGCCCCTCAAATGGAAATGTGTGATGGGTCTAGGGATCCCCTCGAGCACTTGTAAACCTTATAGGTTCATATGATCCTACATGGTTTCCCAAGGGAAATCGCTTGTAGGGCCTTTCCATAGACCTTGGCATCGGAAGCTCCCTAGACATCCTCGAGCCCATCTTTGTCTCCATATTTGTAGGTAGAAAGATCTTGACCCGGGTTGCTGGAGATTAGCCTAGGTGTACGAAACATGACATTAATAGTGGCGCCGTCTGTGGGATGTCTATAGACGCAACGTGTCCTTTGTATGTTGGCTACTACACGTTCACAGGGAACCTGCAAACAAGATGCAACATCGATGGACATGGAAGGACATTTCCTAGAGATGGAAGATTGCATGAGAGAAATGGCGGAAGAGGTTGAGAACCTTTGCCATGAAAATGAAGCCCTGAGAAGAAGCAACATTGAACTACAAGATGAGACGAGGCCAAGTAGGAATGAGCAGGAAAAATCCCAGAGTGCTAGTGGGGTAGACGCCAACAAAGAATAAAGAAGGAAGTTGCATCAAAAGTTGTGAAGCCTCATGGAAAAATATGAGAAGATGGCGAGGAAGATGGGTGCCTCCTCATCTATGGATCAACTGCTCACCAGCACAAACTTACCTTACAGTGTTGAGGTGATGACTGCACTACTACTACCAAAGTTTAGAGCCCCTCAAATGGAAATTTACGATGGGTCTAAGGACCCCCTCGAGCACTTGTAAACCTTGTAGGATCATATGACCCTACATGGTTTCCCAGGGAAAATCGCTTGTACGACCTTCCCACTAACCTTGAAGAGAGCCACGAGAGGTAGGTTTGAGTTGTTGGCACCCAGATCAGTTGATAGCTTTGAAGAGTGCGGTTGAGCATTTGATGCCCTCAAAAAGTACCTCACCAACCCTATGTTGCTTAGCCAGCCCATATGTAGAGAAGTCTTGGTCTTGTACCTATCGGTCTCCCTGCAGGTTTCCACCTTGGCCTTGATACAAGATGAAGGCTGGGTCCAAAGACCTGTATACTACAAAAACCAAGCCTGTCAAGGAGCAGAGGCAAGATACCCGTGCATAGAGCAACTCACCTTCGCCATGGTGGAACCACTCGAAAGCTCCACTCGTATTTTCATCCTCACCTAGTCAAGGTCCTCACCGAGACCCCCACTAAAGAAGGTCTTACAATGAATAGATGCCTTAGGCCACCTCATGAGCAGGGCTGTGGAGTTGAGCAAATTTGACATCGAGTATGCAACGCGAACTTCAATCTAAGGATAGGTGTTGGTAGATTTCGTGGCAGAATTCATAGGCGTCCCTGAGGTGGTCAAACATGTACATCCCTTGAAGCCTTGGTAAGTTTCTGTCGATGGCTTGTCTTGCTGGGTTGGAGGGGGAGTGGGAGTGGGAGTGCATATAGTTACAGATGAGGGTGAAGAGCATAACTACGCTATCAAACTGGTGTTCAAAACTACAAACAACAAGGCAGAATATGAGGCATTGTTTTTTGGCCTAATAGCCGCCTGGTCCTTGGGCACCGAGGAAGTAGAAGGGCAAGCCGATTCCTGGGTAGTGCTTAGTCACGTACAAGGGGAATTCACTACAAAGAGCGAGAAGTTGAAAAAGTATTTAATGTTGATAGAGGTTGAGCGCACTTACTTCAAGAGCTTACATATTCAACAATTTCTGAGGGCCAAAACCACAAGGCAGATAGGTTGGCAAGAACAAGCATCCAGACAAGAGAGTGCCCCCTCCTAGAATGAATAGTGTTCAGGACCGTAGAGGTACCTGGTGTGGGAATTTGGTAATAGAGGTCGAACTAGGAGCACTGGAGTGGGTCTTGGACATTATCAAATACTTGGACACCAATGAGGTGCCTGAAGACTGGTGGAAAGCCAGGAAGATCAAGAACAGAGCAGCATGATACATTATAGTTGACGACATCTTGTATAAGAAGGGGTATTCCACACCCATTTTGAGGTGCATCACATTTGATGAGGCCTAATACGTGTTAGCAAAGATACATGAGGGAATCTGCGGTGACCACTTTGGAGGAAAGGTGCTGGCCGGCAAAGTGTTGTGGGTGGGGTACTACTGGCTGTATGCCCTTAAGGATGCCGAGGAATATGTGTAAGTGCAAAAAGTGCCAAGAGTATTCTAGAGTGCCCCATCGCCCACCGGAAGAACTAATGTCAATCACCTCGCCTTGGTGGGCCCTTTCCCCCTAGGCAAATGAGGAGTAAACTTTGTGGTGGTTGCAGAAGACTATTTCACCAAGTGGGTGGAGGCCGAGGCACTAGTGATGATCACAGCGAGCAACATAACATGCTTTTTGTTGAAGATCATGGTTTGTAGGTTTGGCATCCCACGCAACATCATCTTGGGGGTAAGAACATTATCGAGATAATAAGACTCTGATCATTATCGAGATTGGTGTTGGGACTTAGGAATCAAGTTTTGCTACTCGTCCCCGGGACACCCCCACTCCAACATGTAGGTGGAGGCAACTAATAAGACTCTAATGTGGTTACTCAAGAAGAAGCTTAACGACAAAAAATGCACTTGGGTGGAGGAGCTCCTCGTAGCTCTGTTGGCATACTGGGCCATGGTGAGAATGGCAATGGGAGAAACCTTATTTACACTCACTTATGGCCAAGAGGCGATGCCTCGGTCAAAGTTGGGATCCAACGTTGAATGACTCGAAGAAAAACTCAATTTGTTGGAGGAATTCAGGCTTGAAGCAGAGGTAAGAACAGTAAAAAAAGAAGAAGGGTGGAGTGATGCTTCAATAGAAGAGTAAGCTTGAGGACTTTCAAGATCGGGGACCTCGTGCTGAAGAAAATGGGGACCACTACCTGAGACAAGGGGAAGTTTGGCCCTCAATGGGAAGGCCCCTATGTGGTTGTCACCAACAATTTGGATGCCTACTAGCTCTGGGACTCCCGGGGGAACAAGTTGCCACACCCGTGGAACATTGAAAATTTACAAATATTTTATTGTTAAACACCTTGTAATTTGTAATTTACATTTCTAGGTTGACTGCACAGGCTCATTTAATGGAAATGTGGCTTTTCAATAATAGGGTGGAGCTAGCCCAGTTCAAAAATTTGTTTGAACAAACTATCTCCCCTTAAGGGTCAACAGGCGAGACCAACCCCCACGGTGGTCCAACCTCCCCCACAGAGGAGAGCGAGTCCAGTCTTATGGCTACCCAAACAACTTACCCCGACCTTTGCCATGATGAAGAGTGGGTTCAGCACTAGCTTGACCCTCACTTACCTTTCCTATGACATTAATTGACGAGAGCGGGTCCAATCCCAAACTACCCAAATAGACTACCTCCCCGCAAGGGTTAATAGGAGGGACCAACCTTTGCGGCGGCCTGACTTCCCCCATGGAGGAGAGCTAGTCCAACCCCTCAGCTGCCTGAAAGCCTACCCCATCCCCGTCACTGTCACGGTGAAGTGCAGGTGATTGCTTAGCTAACCAACAAATTATCTCCCTGGGGGACAAAAGGGGAGGGCATGGCTTGAGTCATCCCTACCCCTCCCTTGGCGAAGTGCATGTTTAATCCTTTGACTACCTTACACAACTTTGGAATGCTATCTCCCAAAATGGAACGCCACCGATCTTTGCCATTCCCTAACAAAACAACTTAGGTTTGCGAATTCTAGAAGTTATTTATACTAACTGGCTTGACTTTTGCAGCTCGGACACATAACTCCTACATACCTTCCCGTTGAGGACCAACAAGCTAGTATAGCCTTAAGGTGGCTTGGCCTATCTCACAAAAAATTACAGGCTCAGTTTCTTGACTACCCGACATAACCTAGAGTGAGTTCAACCTTAACGAGTTGCACAGCCCCCTCTAAGGGACTAAAATTACCTCCCCGAGGGGACTAAAAGGAGAAAGGTCTGGCCCAAGGCATCCCTACCCCTTCCTCGGTGGAATGCGGGTCTAGTCCTCGGACTGCACGACATAACTCCCACAACAAAATGCCTCTAACCTACGCTACGCTCCTCAGACTAATCAGGTTAGTAAGTGTCAAACATTATTTACACTAACTGACTTGCCTCTAGCAGTTTCGAAAAGCAACTCTTACTTACCTTCCTATCAAGTACCAACAGGTCAGCCTCAAGTTGGCCTGACCTGCCTTACAGCGAAGTGCTGGTTTGATCTCCCTACTGCTCAACATTGCTAAGAATGAGTTCAACCCTATAGTGTTGCTGACCCTCTTGCCTACGAGGGACAACAGGATAAGTCCAGTCTTATAGATTGCTCAATCCCCCTTGTGTTCATGAGGGTCAACGAGGTAAGTTCAGTCTAAATGTACTACCTGACTTCCTCTAAAGATACAGAGCAAGGTTAGCCTCCTGCACTGCTTGACCTTCGTTAAAGGCCTAAAGCAATTTTCTTGCCCCTCGACTACCTGTCTTGCCATCGGCCCACAGGCAAAAAGGTAAGGGACCACCTGACCTCCCAGACGCCCAAGAGGGCCAATAGGTCACTTGCCAGCACAGCTGCATTCATGTGCACTCCGTGCAGTAGAAACTACTTCTAGCCTAACTCCAGGTAAATGTTAAGGTAGCCAATTATGGGACAACTCGTAGGCTGGGGAGACCAAAGAAGAGGTAATGGCCTAAGGCATCCCAGCCTCTCTCCCTATGGAGTGAAAGCCTAATCTCCCCTCGACGTGACTTAATCCTCTAAGGCTGGAGTTATTCGGCCATAAAAATTAAAAGAGGTTTTCAAGCTCGTTGGCAAAATAACCCATGGCATTGACATCCACATCTCTTACCCAATGCACCCATCCAGAGTGTGCATGATATATATGCAAGGTAAAAGTAGAAGAAAACAAAGGAAACTAGCTTTAAAAGGGGTTGGGAAGGAGAGGCAAGTACCATGTCTCCACGAACTTGCCTTAACCCCTATCTCCGCAGAACAGGTCGACGAGGAGATCATGTTTTCGTTTGACCCACTAGGTTGGCCAAGGAAAAGAAGAGAAAGACAAATGATGACTGAAAATGAAGGAAAAGAAATAAATCGAAATGTGCGACATGATGGTAAAGAGAAATACTTTTTTTTTGGTGATTAAAGTCTTTACAAAGAGAAAGGAAATTCTCTACATCTTTACAAAGAACTTTACAAAGAAGAAAAGAAAAAAGTTAGCCGATGGGGTCATCCGAGAGCGCACTTGGGATTAGATTCTTCCCTATCAAAGTGTCTTGCTTCAGGGCCCTTGGGTCAGGAGTGAGAGCCTCAAGGTCCAAAGACTGGAAATTGCTCCCATGGTCCGAAAGCACGTAGACCCTAATCCTTTTCAAGCCCTTCAGATAGCCATAATTCCCCGCTTCATCATGAACCAAATGGATGTGTGACAACTTCTAGCACAGCTGCAGGAGGGCTGCGTTGACGTTGTCGAGGTGAGAGCACAAGTCTTGATTGGTTTCCTCATGGGCAGTTATCACCCGGATGGCCTCGATCTTCTCAAGCTCTAATGCCTTTATGCTCTTGGATAGCTCATTCAGAGATTCCTTCTTTGTCTTCTTAGACTCCACGCCTTCCTCAAACCTTTGCACAAGCCACTTATATGATTGAGCAACAGATTCATGCTGCTTGGTTAGCTCTGCCTTCTTAGTCTGTAGCTTCTCCAACTCCTCTTGGTAGAGATCAAAGGACTCCTAAAGGTTTTTCATTGCCTCGGTTGAGAGTGCAGCCTCTAGGCGATGCAAGCTAGTCTCCTCCTTGGACCTCGCTAGGGTAGCCTTGAGTTGGGCTTTGCGTTGGCGAAGGAAGATAATCATCTTCTACCTCCTCTACCTCCTTCATTGCACCCTGACAAGGGTGTCCTCCAATTCCGCCTTGTACTCCCTCTCTTCTTTGGCACAACGCAGGGTCAATTGTGCCAAAGATTGGAGCACTTGGTTCCTGCCTTCCAGCTCTTCCTAGCCATCCATGATAAACACCGCTAGCCACAACACACCCTGCCACAAAAAATTGGAGTTAGATCGATGGGGACACAGTCAAATAAAGTTCAAGAAAATGAGCAATGGAAGATAGCAGATAGCTGACCCTCGAGAAGAGTTCCCATATCCTCTGAGCCATTGCATGGATGAGGTTAGAACGGGACCCATCAGCTGCCAGCTGGGCAACAGCGTCACAATCCTCCACATAAGAGGTCATGGTCACAACTCCGTCGCCCACTATGGCTTTAGGACCCACCTCTAGCCCCTCAAAAGGACAGGCCTCTTGCACTTTCAACCTCAGTGGCAAGTGGAGAGTTTCCTCGGCATCAGCTCCCATCAACACCAAGTACGGAATGGCATTAGTGAAGGATAGGGGAGTGCTGTCATACACCAAAGTTACTGAGGCCTCTCTACCCTCTACAACACCAGCCCCAGCTCCATGTCGATTGCATCAACCAAGGCCTTCTCGACCCATGACATGGCTCGAGCTATCTCCTCCTTGACCTTCACATCATTGCCTGATCTAAGCTTGGTCAGCATGTTCTCGACCTGTGGTGAATAAGGAATGTGGGAGTCAAGGATACACACCTGATCGAGAAGATCCTTGCCCCTAAAAAGATACTCCTTGAGCACAGAGAAGGGCACCCTTTAAGTTCGACATTGGCAGAGGAAGGCACGACTCATGACTTAAGAAGAGGGTGATTCTGAAGTGCTCCACGAAATTGGATGGCGAGGAGTTGTTCGCCTAGTGAAATCTCCACAGCTCCTCCATTTCTTGGAAGGGTGGCATCCAAGGCCCCCTGGACTGATTCGAACTGGCCATATGGGGGGTTCACATGGACCTACTGGAGAGGGGGCGCATCGCCCTTGTCCTGGGAAAGAACAAAAGATGGCGTGGCTCGTCAAGGTGGCACGTACACTGCCACCTTCTTTAGCAAAGATGGCTTAGGCTATCAAGCAAGCACCCCAGCTGAAGATTATCCTAGGTGGGGGTAGGCCCCTTGCCAGAACTGGCCTTAGTTGGGGATCTCCTCCTATGTTTCATCCTTTTCCCCTCCAATGGCAGGCTTGGGGAATGCTTACAAGTTTGGGAGGGGTCTCCCACATCGGGATGGTACAGTCCACATAGTGCAGGTAGGCGAGGGAGGTAAATACCGCCGCAAGCTATGATCAAACAACAGGGCACCTGAGAGGACTTCATCTAGGTCGGCATTAACCCAGGCATGAACTATCTTGATGAGTTTGATCTCTTGGGGTGTCATGGGGGACCTAATGCCCTTGTCGTCCTTCATATTACCCTAGATGGCCCGAACAATGTATTCCCACTGGTCAGCCTACCCAACGGGGAAATTCCACCCCTTGCTGGAAAAAAAGAAGAAGACAAATGTTCTTGATGAGCCAGAACCTGGACAGAGCGAAAACTGCAAGTGCTCTTGCTCTGCTTTAGAAGGTTGTGGGTCGGGAGGAACTCTCAAGTGGTAAGGTCAGGTCGATCGGACCTAGCCTCCTCTAGGGCACACTGCCAAATGATGCAGTAGCACACCAGGATCCTCCATGAATTAGGGCAGAGTTGAGCAGAAGCCGCACCCACGAAGTCTAGCACATCACGAATTGGATGACAAAACGGCCGTCTAAGGCTGCTGGAAAACATGGTGGGGTATAGCGTGACCTTCAACATGAACCCCTCAGAATCCATGGCACCTTCATCTAGTGATGGTACCACCAAATCAATGATACTAACACCTTGTACTTCATCCTCAATGACTCCAACTCGATAGGAGTTACCACCAACTTCCATGAGAAGTTGTCAAATCTTTCGGCCTTTGTGGAGGCCTCTTGCAGTTCAATGTCCCAGGAGCCTCGAGGGGAACTAGCAGACTTGGTTGGCTTAGGGTCTTTGGGGCCTTTCAAGGCAGCACAAGAAGAGCTCTTTGAGGCCATAAGTGTATGGAGACACAAGGTAAAGCAAACACAGAAGGATTTGAGGAGGAAGGACAGGAATTCAAAACACTCAAGGGATGGGAGAGGAAGTAAAGAAAGTTGACGTAAGGGGGAGGGGTTTATATAGACCTAGACGACAGTTCATATCCCAAAATTTGTGGGAACACGGGCCCCTAGGGAGATAGTGAGCTTGGAGTGAGTCTAGCAGCATGAACTGCACAATGCGAAGTGGCAGGAGCCACTTGACACCATCAACGTATAGGGGATGTAACAGACATAATCAAGTAGCTGAACCCAACTGCCTGAAACGTGCCAATAGAGTTTGGAGGGGAACCGCTGCATGGCACGTGCAAGATAAAAAAAAAATGACCAAACAAGGGCGACCTACAACCTGACATGTGGAGGGGCCAGAAAGTGAAATGGCCACCTGCTCAAAAAGGAGAAAATAGCCAACGGCTAAAACTGTGGGAAGACATGAAACACAAAGGCAAATAGAAATTCCCATCGGACCAACCCGATAGGAATTGATGGGGGTAACTGTAAGGTGATTTTTCCTATAGGCCAAAGGCCCAGAGTGCAAGCTCAAATATGGGAGCCCAAGTTGGCCAAACGACCCATCTGCTCATTTAGGGCCCTTGGCCATAAAGTTGAAGTCTGCCTATGGCTACAACCAAGCTAGAAACCTCTAAAGGAGGGGACGTGAGGGACTTATCACCCCGACCTTCCCCTAAGATGCTTAGTCTCAGAGAGCCTGTACGAACAAACATGTGGTAAACATAGAGAGCCTTTGATCCACTAACAGTAAGTAGGAAGGAAACTGATGGAGTGCACTTGCAAGTGGGCAAAGGGGATAGGAGGCCACATTGCATTCATTGCACCGCCCCAAAAGGTCATGTCGCATTAATGGGCTCTAGCCAAAGGGATAACTGAAGTGACATGTACCCCTAACAAGGATCATGGGTAGCTGATCCCCAGAAACCAAGTATAAAAGGCAATCCATAGGTACGAAGGACTCTTTTTGAACTCCTTATTCACTCATGCAAAATACTAAGATGATATTGACTTTAGTATTAGAGACTCCCTAGCCTCCACTAAGGCGCTTGTCTTTCGGTGTTTTTATTTTATGTTCACAGGCTCAAGACTAAAGACCCAAGTTGCTGAGAGCCTATCATAAAGATGTGTGAAACACGATGTTAACATGGATTAATAGGGGTTGATCTCACTCCGAAAGCAAAGGCGTGTTCCATTCATTTAGGCAGACAAGTGAAGGGGCGCGATTGATCCAAAATGTAGGCACGTTCTCATTTGACCACAATGTTGCATTTTTCCCAGTTGCCATACACACGAGATTACAATTTGAAGTGTCGTGTGCGAGGTGGATGTTGATCTGGAAATGCTCCTAAATGACTCATTCTCGAAGAACTTAGTACTTTTTTGTGGCCTTTAATGGATCTTACCCAGAGAGAAACGACGTACGTAGAACTTGATTGACTTTTCCTTAATTTTATTCATGTCTCGCGCTTACTTCGTATCGGTTCGGCCATCCATTTGATTTGATGTCGTCCAACTTGATAGTAGTCTCTATAATCCATCATCCTTTGATTTAAGACTTGTCTTATTTAAAATATCTGTGATATGTCTTTCCATATCCCTAATATTTCAGTCCTAAACTTCTTTAGTTTCCTTTAGATGCATATGGGCTCCTATGCTTTGTGAATTAATTATTATTTTTTTCAAAGCTTTTTTCACTTGGTACTTTGGGGTGTAAAACAATTGAAAACCGGTTAGACCGACTTAACTGATGATCCAGTGACGTACCATAAAAATGGAAACTGGTCCAAAACTAATTTGGTAGCGGATTATATCTTGAAAATCGATTTGAACTGAATCGGACCGATATATATATATATATTAATTTTTATATTATATACAGAATACTTTTTTATATAACTTTTTATATAAATAGTATATATTATATGCTAAATTACTAATTAATATGACATGAAATTTTAATTTCAAATATAAAAATGAATATTAAGTTATTACTATAAACTTAATTTTGATATCTATATATATATAAATATATAAAGAGAAGTTTGTGAGAAGAAAACCAATTATTGTAACTAGCTCTCGAGTCTTAATTATGTAATGCCACATGTGTAAATGATAAATCGGAAAAACTAGAGAACCAAAAAGTTCTAGTTTTTGTGATGAATCAGTCTGTATTGATTTTAAAAGTTTTAAAACAGGTGTATATTGGTTCAGTTTTTAAAATTTTTCTAGAAGCATATGGAACCGAACTGGTTACATTCTTAATATTAAGATATATACCTTAATTGAGTTCCATTCCAAATTGAAAACTATAAACTTTAATAATATAGGACGCAAATTAATAGTTTTGGTAACTTGAAGTATAAATAGGAGTGTAATCGAATTTTTTTGGTTTTGGTTTGGTTTGGTTCGGTTTAGTTTTGTTTTTTCGATTTACTGTTTACATATGTAGTGCTACATAAGTTTCGTGATAAAGGGTTAGAATTGCATAATTAAGTTGTTCAAATGAATGATTTATTTTATCAAATAAGGATTGAACACTTAATTATGCATCAAATTCTAATATTGAATGTCAAATTAATTGATGCCAATATTTTTTGCACATCAAGGTCTCATATTTGCCCTTGAAATATTTAAACTATGATACCAATTCATTTATATATTGTAGGGCATTTATGGAAGGAAAGAAAGAATGGGACTCAAATGCAAGCACCACTCGGCAATACATATATGTAGAGGACATCACATGCACGTTGCAACACAGCAACCATGCAGCAGACCAATTATTCGAACCAGCCAAAAATAGATGCACATGCAGATGCAGAAATAAACTAGTTGGACCGAAAAGCTGGAAGAAGAGCAAGACATTTACGGAAAAGGTGTGTTGTGCGTGATTGAAGGAGAGTAGAATCAACAACCGAAAGATCAACAAGAACAACTGGAAGACTAGCTGGAGTGAGACAGCTTGAGTGTAGCTGGAATTTAAAGTATTGATTGGCACCGACTTGTGATATTGCTGGACGAAAGGTGAGCTGAACGTGGGCCATTCCAGTCAAAGAATCGGTACATGATTAGAATGAGATATTCCTTATGTGAGAGAAGCAGCCGGTGGATTAATTTGATTGGAGGGAGTTAGGATGAGTGAAAGTGCCGTATGTGAAAAGAGAAGGAGGAGTAGTGCAGCTAATTTTCTTAACCTTTATTCTTCACTTTCGGTTTGGCAGCAAGAGGTGGAGAAATTGAATTTTTCTTCTCTCTTTTTAATTCGGCTAGCAGCAGATTCTCAAGGATTTCTTTTGGCCTTACATTCGAGCAGCAAATTGAGTAGAGATTGGTGTGTGAAGAAAGTGAGGTGCCATGATTAAAGGGAGAATAAAGTAATGGATGAAGGAGAGGGGAACATGGAACCGAAATTAAGGAAATTGATTGATTTTTCAAGAGGCAAGTGGGGTTGTTCGGCTATTGCATTTTCTGCTATAAATAGAGGTTGGTTGAGGAGAGGCAGGGACACGGAGGAAGAGGGAAGAAAAGAGGAAAGTCATGAGAAAGGAAGAGAGCAAATTGGTTTCTTAGTCTTTATTGGTGGGAATAAATTCATGTGTTGGAATTAAATAGAGTAGGAACTTGTGAGTGTAGAAAGGGACATGTGAAGTGGTTGGAGTTGTATTTCTTTTCGCTTATTCATGTTTTTCTAATGGCATTGGGCTGCAACTTAGTTTCAATTTCTGTTTTATGCATTTTAATTATGTTGTGAACTTTATTCTTTCAAGGTTGACTAGATTCTAAATTTTGTTGTTTCTAAAATTGTTACCTAGTATTTCTTGTATTCCATTTTAGTTTTCTAATGAATAATATTTATATGATTTCTATAATATTTGCAATGAATTTGTTTGGCTAAATTTTCATACTAAGGTTAGAGGTAAAGTTTAATGATTTACATATTGTTTCCGAATCGACGTAAAATCTATTTTGCGAGCTTGATTGATTGAAAGATTTTTATTTGAAAAATTTGATTATCTATATACTCGTCTTGATTCATTGTGATTTCCGAATACAGTGAATGCTTGAGGAATCCCTGTGATATTCAAATAGATTTGTAAATGTTTTAATCATCAATCGTTCACGCTCAATCATAAGCGTCTGTTTTTCTCGATCTTAAATGCTAAATCTACCAATTAAACGGAATCATTATTCTAGTTTAATTGTAGTAAATTGATCGGAAACAATATCATAAATCATTAGACGGATCCTCGAAACCTTAGTCTTTTTCCATTTATTTTATCAATCTTCATTTGATAGTACGTTTCTTTTAGTAATTTCATTTTATTGTCTGAATTTATTTCTTTATCACAAAAGTCAATCCCTGTGGATACGATCCTGTAAGATACTACAACGCCTGTATACTTGCAGGTAAAACTGCACTAGATTTTTGATTCATTAATTTGAGTCAGAGTTTAGTCGCAACATTTCGCATTATAATATTTTCAACTCTAAACTTAATTGTTAGAATTTAATATTTATTATTAACCATTACTAATTCATTAATGTCTAATTATACTAGTATAATATAAGTATTGCCTAACTTATTAGTGACATTAATAGACTTGAATAATAAGATTAAAATAGTATAATCAGTGTCTAATTTACAATAGAATTAACATTTTCCTTTTAAACATTTAGCATGCAAGACAAAATTTATTTATTTGATTTTGTACTTATGTTCTTGTTTTTAAAACAACTTTGGTAGGAGGGCACGTGCCTAATTTCGAATTAAATTGCAATTTGAGGAAAAAAATTGATGTATTCAAAAGTGCTTGTCTTAGGGGTGAGCAAAAGTGCTTGCCTCATCCCTAAGGAGAGAAAAAGTGCTAGTGTGTGAAGTGCTTGGCCCATAACGAGCACGCTCGCACCCTGAGGGGGTGACCAAAAGTTATTGACCCATGAAAAGCAAGTAAAAGTACTCCGGGCCACGGAGAGTGAGCAAAAGTGCTCAGGCCACAAAGCACAAACAAAAATGCTCACCACCTAGGCAAACGAGCGTAATTTGGCACAAAGAAAACAATTTGGAAAAAGTTGTGGTCTAATTTGTCCGGTTTTGTAGAATTTTTGAAGCCGAACCGATTACACTGATTTTGTATTTTCAAAAACTGATTCTGCACCAGTTACCCGCTAAACTGGTATTTTTTTATTTTATTGGTTCGGTTTGGTTTTCCGTTTTAATCAAGTGTCAATTAATTAGGAAAAAATGTAACCAAGTCTAAAATTTTAACAAAACTATCAAACTGTCAAGTCTTGAATAAAAAGGTCCACAAGTATTGAGTTAATATATGCTGTAATATTATTAGTTTGAAAAACAAGAACTGAAAAGATAAATACAACACACAAGTAATCTAATTTTCTTTTATTTTTTTGGCTTCTAAAAGCTGGATTTTCTTTTCAGAAACTCTTCTAGGCGGTCACGCCGTTCTCCCTCAATAAACGGCAGCAAATAACAGAGTGACACGTCAGCCATCCACATTTAGTACACATGAACCGCATCACACACGATTGGAAAATTAAAACAAATGGAGCCGAAACCAGTCCATTTCCCTCCCGTCTATACTCAAATACTAGCGCCGCCGCACAGCCCTCCCTTGCACTCTCGACCGGCGATTATTTTCCGGCAAAACTGCAACCCCACACAACCATCTATTCCGGTGTAAAGTCGAAACTCGTTTGCACTCCAGACCGGCGATTCGAGTCCGGCAAAACTGCACAAGGAATAGTCTGCTATTCCGGTGTAACGGCGAAACTCCCTTGCAAACCAGACCGGCGAGACTGCCCCGCACAGCCTTCTATTCCGTCGTAGACCTCCAGCCCGCCCAAACTTCAGCACTGTCGCACCCTTCACAACCCGCACATGGTAAGTCTTCGCACAAAATTACAGCTATTCAGATTTGGGTTTTTCAGAGTGATTTTTTTGAATGGTTGTAGTGAGAATGATTAATTAATTAGAGGTAAAAATGAAATTAATTTTGAGATTTGGTTTTCAAATAGATATTTTTGAACTGAATGCTTCTTGTAGTGAAAATGAATAATTAATTTCACACTAACACCCTCTTGCATTGTAGTAGTGAGAATGGATAATTATCACGCTTTCAAATTAATTTTTCTTTTAATTTGACATTAAATACCCAATTAATATATTTTTTTTTGATGAATATAAATTGAGGTAAATGTTTTTGTGGTGTTTTGAACCAAGACCCTACACAGAAAATATGCTGGTGGGGGGGCAAAGCTAGAGGATCTTATAATTTATTAAGATTGTTGTTTATATTTTACATATTTCATCATATAGATACTGTAAAAAGTAGAGGATCTTTCAGCGATTAATATGTTGGGGATCTTTCAACCATTAAGTAGAAGTTGATGTAATGTTGAAGAAGGCAGAAATTTATTTCAAAGATTGCTACTGTTTTTAATCTTGTGTAAAACCTACAAGATAAGAAACTCTTAAAAATTAATTTGTTCCGACATTAAATATTTTTCTTTGTTTTATGTTGTAATGAAGGATATTCTGTCGAGTTCGAATAGTGATGAAGTTGATGTAATGATGAGTAGAAATTGCCGTGATATTGAAGATGATACTATTGAGACTGATTCTAGAGTGCAACAAGATGATATGAATGTGGAAGATTGTGTGAATGTGGAAGATGGAGTGGGTGTAGGAGATGGAATTAATAATATTTCCAGTTCAAGTAGTGGTGTTTTTGAGCCATTCGTTGGGAAGGAGTTTGATGAGGTAGAAGACGCCCAAGCATTTTACAAGGCGTATGCAAGACGAACGGGTTTTGCAACGAGGACCAACCATACTCGATTATCAAAAGAGGACAGAAAACTAATTCTAGTAGAGTATGTTTGCTCAAGGGAAGGATTTCGGCGTGAAAGTCAGAAACAAATTGAACGAAAAATTCCTGAACCTGCTGAAACAAAAATTGGGTGTAAAGCAACGATGTGTATAAAAAAGGATTGTGAAAAGTGGACAGTATGCAAGTTTGTCCGTGAACACAACCATGAGCTACTTACACCGAGAAGCACGAGTTTGCTTCGTGGACATAGAGGCGTAACACGTGTCCAAAAAAAACTCATTCTCACTTTAAATGAGTCCGGTGTACCGACAAGGAAGATAATGTCGGTGTTGAGCAAAGAATCAGGTGGTGATTTTAACATTGGATGTATTGGTAAGGACGTCGAGAATTATTTGGGAAATAAAAGAAGGAAATTATTTGAAGAGGGAGATGCACAAAGGTTGTATGCCTACTTTCTTGATAGGCAGTGTAAAGAACCTGGGTTTGTGTATTCCATGCAAGTTGATGAGAATGGGTGTATGGGAAGTTGCTTTTGGGCAGATGCAAGATCAAGAGCTGCGTATCAATATTTTGGGGATGTTGTCACTTTTGATGCGACATATTTGACAAATATTTATAAGATGCCGTTTGTCCCATTTTCAGGAGTTAATCATCATCACCAAACAATCATGTTCGGTTGTGCATTGTTAGTTAATGAAACAGCTGAATCATATATTTGGCTACTGAGAACATGGCAAGAGGCTATGCTTGGGCGTGCCCCTTCAACCATAATTACTGATGATGACAAGGCGATGGCGAAGGCCATTGGTGTGGTACTCCCAAATACAACTCATAGGTTGTGCCTATGGCATATTTTGCAAAAATTTCCAGAACATTTGGCACATGTGTATAACAAGTTTCCGGACTTTCAAAAAGATTTCCGTCATTGTATCCATGAGACAATTACGACTGATGAGTTTGAGCAATAATGGAGCTCAATACTAGGGAAGTATAGTCTACTAGATAATGATTGGCTGCAAAATCTTTATAACCGACGGGATAAGTGGGTTCCAGCTTACTTACGAACCACGTTTTGTGCTGGTATGTCAACAACTCAAAGGAGCGAAAGCATGAATAAATTTTTTAAAGATTATGTTCGTTCAAGCACGATGGTGAGTGATTTTGTGCATCAATATGAGAAAGCCTTAGATGCACGTTATTTCAAGGAGAAAGAGAAGGACGTGCAAACAAAATCGACACGGGCTGTTATGAAAACTTTATGGAAAATTGAATCAGATGCAGCCTCAGTCTATACAAGGAAGTCCTTCATGATCTTCCAGGATGAGCTCTTTAATAGCCAACGGTACATTCCAACCAAAGTTGGAAAAGAGGGTGAAAGAAGGATATACGGAGTCATACCGAATGGCAAAGAGCAACCTATTTATCATGTGACCTTGGATAGTGGAGATGCGAAGGCAATATGCACATGCCATATGTTTGAGTTTGTGGGGATTCTTTGTAGGCATGTTCTATGTGTCCTTGGGAAGAAATCGAAATTAGATATGTTGCCACATCATTATATTCTAGAGAGATGGACCATCAATGCTAAGAGTCGGGCCATTCTTGACATACCAAATTCCGATGGCCATGTAATGACACACGATGATCCAATGATGAGAAAAAGCAAGTTGATGATGCAATTCTATGATATTGCCGAACTTGGCTCACAATCACCACAGAAATACAACCACCTCTCTCTTGCCTTAGACAAGGTCCACAAGGAGTTGCTCTTTATGGAAGATATTGAGGGAGAAAAAAATATAGAAGGTGGAAATATGTCACAGAATGATTCGCAAGTGTTGAAATCCCAAGTTGTATCAAATTTTTCTCAAATTTTACAAGATCCTCCAAGGGTGCCAACGAAGGGCCGACCAAAAGCGTTGAGAGCAAAAAATCCGAAAGAGACTCAAAGCACGAAAAAAAGGCGTTGTAGCATTTGCAAGATTGAGGGTCATGCTAAGAACAACTGTCCTTCAGTAAGGTTGGTTCAAATTTTTCAAATTTGTGTTGAAAAATATAGAAGGTGTTTTAATCAGTACAAGTTAATTTTTTATAGTTTTTTATCTTTTATGTAGGGATCTTGGAAATACTGGTGGGAACATATCTCAAAACTTGGATCCGTCGGGTCAAACATGAGGTTGGTGCCATTAAATGATATGGGGATCGAATGTGATGGTGTTGTTTTTTAAATTATTCTTATCTGCATGTAATTGTTTTGTTTTGTGTTTTTTTCTTATGTTACAGTTAATACAAGGAAGAATTGTATTGGTTGGCTTAGAGATGAAGTTGGAGGATTGCAATGATGGCTCGATTCCGTAGGGTCAATGGAGATGTTCATTTTGGAAATGTGTTGTAATCGAATGTGATGGTGGAAATGTTATGTATTTATTGGATATTCAGATTTTAGCAATTTAGTGTAATGTTGATGATGTGCATTTCCAGATTTTAAGATTTTAGCAAGTTAGTGTAATGATGATGATGTATGTTTTCAGATTTTCAGATTTTAGCAAGTTAGTGTAATGATGATGATGTATGTTTTCAGATTTTCAGATTTTAGCAAGTTCAGAATTTCAGATTTTAGCAAGTTCAGATTTTTAGATTTTAGCAAGTTTTGATTTTTAGATTTTAGCAAGTTTTTTCCATGTTGATCATGTATGTTTTCAGATTTTCAGATTTTAGCAAGTTCAGAATTTCAGATTTTAGCAAGTTCAGATTTTTAGATTTTAGCAAGTTTTGATTTTCAGATTTTAGGAAGTTTTTTCCATGTTGATCATGTATGTTTTCAGATTTTCAGATTTTAGCATTTTCAGATTTTCAGATTTTGGGCAAGTTTTGATTTCCAGATTTTAGCATGTTTTTTCCATGTTGATCATGTATGTTTTCAGATTTTCAGATTTTAGCAAGTTCAGATTTTCAGATTTTAGCATTTTTCAGATTTTCAGATTTTGGGCAAGTTTTGATTTTCAGATTTTAGCAAGTTTTTTCCATGTTGATCATGTATGTTTTGAGATTTTTAGAAGTTGGGCATTTTCAGATTTTCAGATTTTAGCAAGTTCCATCCATGTTGATGATGTATGTCAACAACTCAGATTTTCAGATTTTAGCATTTCCAGATTTTAGCAAGTGTAATATTGATGATGTGCATTTTCAGACCAACCTGTTTTCTACCGAATGGCAAAGAGTTCATTGCTGTTTTCTACAAACAGATTCTGGAATAGACATTTGGCACTGTTTTTTACCAACAGTTTCTGGAATAAGAGCATGTATTTTGCACAAAGTCAGAAATTAAAAAATAAGTATCATTACATTTCTAACATAAGTATCATTACATCCCAAAAGTACTAGTATCAACAAAAATACAGGTGGTAATTCACAAACAGCCTAATACCCATAGGTTGTAACTATTGGCCTACATACATAATTGTTGCTACGATACAAGATTATTACAGCCCAAGTCAGTACAAAACAAGACCATGACAACAATAAAGCTTTTAGCGTTCCCTTATACTTCTTCTCCATAGCGGTAAATTTGGCTTGTTCAGTGATTACACGTTCTTGGTTTAATATGTTGTTCCTTCTTTGAGCTAGCTCTAACGTCAACTTGCAACATGTATTTTTAGTTCCATTTCAAGATCTACCCATTGAAAGAATCCACATTGCTTCTTGATTTTATAGTTTGGACAGTTGTAAAAGCGCCTGCCAAAACTAGTAGCCTTGCCCGAAATCCTTAGCTTAGATGGAATCCCACAGTAGCAGAATGGCCTCTCGAAACTGTCACTGCTGTCTTCGTATTTCATAATGCTTAATTCTGAAAAGTCTGTACTTACAAAAGAAAATTGTTAGTTTATCCTTTTTAGCAAAACCACATCATGGCATAGTACTTGATAAAAAGGAAAGTACAATAACCTCAATCTAAAGATCTGAAAAACAGTAGAAGAAAAGAGACTCAAACAAGATTTTAGCATACCCTTATTTGTCAAATTTTTTATACAAGGTGCTGGATGAAAACAAACTCAAAAAAATTATTTCCAAATTATCTGTCAAATTATTTACATGTATCTATTGAAACCAGGGTTGCACCTTGACATGTCAATTTAAAATTAAAATGAACAGGCCTTTTTGTCACAAAGGCTTATGCTAATACCCTAGCCATGAGCGAAAAATAAAAATCAGCAATGAACTCTTTCCACTGGTTTTTATACTATACAAGTTCAACTTCACCAACCATTGTCATTATCATAAGATTCATATCAAGCCATTCAGCCGACCCAACATAATTCCAGGCCTAACTACACCAAAAACAGGAGTGCAAGTGCTGGGGAATCCATTTCAAGAGTAAAATCAAGACCATCACCAAGCACCTCATGTGGGGAATGGTGCTCAATTAAACACCAGCCAACACAAATAGACTATTTCCCAGATTCCACAATCCAATTTCAGATCAAGTCCAATGGCAGCAAACCACAATCCAATGGCATCAAACCACAATCCAATCGCATCAAACCACAATCCAATCGCATCAAACCACAATCAAACACAGAGATTAAGTTTCGAAGGGCATACCAGAGTCTCTATCGTCGTCGTCGGTGGCACTATAACTTAAAAAAAAAAAACGAGGCATGGAAATGTTAAAATCCCACGAATAATCTTCGCACAAAATTATAATGCAGTACTCTTAAATGATAACCTAAAAACAAAGCACCATAAATCATAACGCAAATTAAAGATATACCCACGGCGAAAACAGGTGACTTCACCGAAACAGCAAAACAGAGGAGATTTTTAGATGCACAGCAGACGGCCGGAAGGAGTGGTGCCGGTGGGAACGTTTTCCCCAAATAGATTGCACGGCCACCGCAGACGGAGGGAATGAGTGGTGCCGGTCGTTTTCCCCAAAAAGATTGCACAGGCACCGCAGAGGCGACGGAGGGAAGGAGGCGTTTCGTTGGGAAGGTTATAAACACATGAGAGAGACCAAATAATGGGGTTCGGTGGCACGGTTAGGGCACATAATTTGCTCCTGAGATAAAGCAAATGGGGGAAAGAGAATATGAGAGAGGGAGGGAGGAAACGGGTTCGGCAGCAGGGCTAGGGCACATTATCTCTCTTCTGAGAGAGCAAATGGGCGAGAGAGAAAGACGAAATGACAGAGGGAAGGGGGGAAGTCCAACAATCGGGAGATTGGGTATAACGCAGGTACATGATTTTCAAATAGAATGCTTACGTGGCGAAATTTTAGTGGGTGCCGTTTTTATTAGAAGATAGGGCGTGCCTGCGGGAAGGTTTTCTCTTTTCTTTTTCCTAGATAATATATACAAACCACTAATGTATATTAATATTACTAATATATTATGTATTTATCAAAAGGAATATGTTGAGAATTTATTAGGCCATAAAATGTAATTGATATATATATATATATATATGTTATATTAATAACATATGATCAAACAAATTACAGATGTTCATATTTAATATTAAAGTTTTATGTTAGAAATTATAATATAAAATTATTTCATTAATGATATATAATTATATATTGTATATAAAATTTCATATATAATTATATATTTTATATATAAAAGTTATATATAAAAAATATTTTCTTATTTATATAATATTAAAAATTTAATTTATATATATTTTTAAACCTGTCCGGTCTGGTTTGATCGCCAAAAACATATGAACGAAACTGGACCAGTTTCGGCCAGTTTTTACAATATAGAAATCGGTTCTAGACTAGACCATTCCAGGCCTGTTTTTCAGTTTAAACTTTCACTCCTAAGAAGAAGGGCTTGCATGAACAAAGCAGAGGAAAGAAAAATGAATGAAATATGGAGAAACACGATTCCGAAATCTTATATAAAGGCACAACATATTACAAACAAGAACAATTGAAATTGTAAACAAACTTAGGGGCTATTACAAACCAGAACAACTACAACTGTAACAAACTCAGGTGTGCAAGGCCATGGTCCATCCTAGGGTTGATTTGGATGAATATTGGTGCAGTGATCCATCATTGGATTGATCTAGACCTACCAAGGTGCCATGGGTCTACGCTGTCACAAAAGAGAGACAAATGATAATAGAAGAGAGAAGGGACTTGTGAAATGGAGAGAGAGAGAGAGAGAGAGAGAGAGAGAGAGAGAGAGAGAGAGAGAGAGAGAGAGAGAGAGAGAAACTAGAAGAGAGAGGATCTTGCATCCTTGAAGTTGAAGATGCGGTGGATTTCACTTCCATAGCGGTGTGACAAGAGAAGGCAAGGCAACAACGTGGATGTGGTTAGGGTTGGGACTGGTGCAATGATTGATACAGGGAAAGATTGAAGAGGCGAGAACAATGAAGAAATAAATGAAGTATAGGGTTTGGTACTCTCTACATGGCATTGTTCTCTATTTTTCTAGTTGGATTTTCGTCAACTTGATGGTTATGAGATGCATGTTTTGTATGACTATTTTTGCCGTGAGCTTGATGTTCTAAAATTGAAATTTCGTATGGGTATTTTTTTTATGAACTTGATAAGAGAAAAGCTTGGGGCCAAATGATTGTTAAAGGTATTTTCACACCAGCCAATGATAGGGTGCCATGTAGACACTCTAGGAAGATTAATTTTGAATCTGCATACACCCGATCAGTTGTTTCATTTCCTGCTTTCTCCCTCCCCGATCCTCTATTTCCTTCGAACTCGAGAACTTGTGTCTTCTGTCCACCCTCTTTCTCTCCATTTCATGCCCGATCCTACACTACGAACAAAAGTGGGTGCTGAAGACGAATAAAAGCAATGCCCACAATGACTCAAGTTGGACATCGGCGGGTATTTTCTTCTTTGCATTTACTGATTTCTTCTCTTTATTTTCTAGAGATTAGGGTTTTATTCATTTTCTTGGATGATCAAAGTTAAATGCCTTGGATTGAAGTATTGTGTTTGTTTGCCGTTGTGATTGTTGGAATCTCATTTATCTTTGGAAATCAGCAAATTCCCCAGGCTTTGTGAGACACATTGCAGACTTGCCCTTAGGGTTTCTAGAGTTTGAAATTTCTGATTTGGAAGTTGTCACCATGTTTATGGATATTATATAGAAACCAATGTGGTACCTAGCCGCATTTTGATCACACTATTTTTTTGTTTTTTGATAGGTTTTCTATCACACTAATTTTGATCACACTAATATTAGTTCTCAGGCATTCCCTACCATTTTCTTGAACTCATACGAATTTGAACTTATCTTCATTTAATGATTTGATAAATGCACCATTGGAATATGATATAAATCCAGCACACCAAGGTGGGGGGATGCAACCTTAGAGAAGGAAAAATTAGTAGTCAAGATGAGCTACACTTTTTGTCCTTGTTTCTTTTACTTCACATCCTTGGGCCAAAAGTCTCATATCTGCACTGATAAAATTCATCACATTCACAAATGAAAGAGATAGGGTTCAGTTGAGGTGCTCTAACTTTTGACAATTGATTATAGGGCTTTTTTCATGAATGAGTACATTTGTTAGCTATAACTGTTATAAGGATGATGCTTGATGTTCAAATCCCTTACTCTACATGTATCTTTTCTTTTGATCAGCTTGATTTATACTCTTTAGATGTTTGCTATTTTCCACTAGCCTAGTTAGAACTTAATTTCAACAAGTCTAGGCAACGTGCTTACCTCTTCAGCTCAATTATGAGTAGGCATTAATCATTAAATGCATGAATTTGTTGATCTTGTTGTAGAAAATGCAGCCAAGTTAGTCAATAGGCATGAAATCTCAAATCTTTGATGGGGGAGCTTTGATTTATATATTGATTTGTAAACAGATTTATTCTCTATAGATTTTGTTGCTACAACTCATTGATCATTTTGACCAAAGATATAGATCATAAGTGCACTCAATCCAACAGTACATCGATTTAACTTGTTCTGAACCATATCAAACTTTATATATTTTTATTCTTTTGGATTTGCATTGCATTTGGTGATCATATTGAGTGCCTCAGGATGCAACTATTAGTTGATTGAGTGGTTGTTTCTCTCTCTCTCTCTCTCTCTCTCTCTCTCTCTCTCTCTCTCTCTCTCTCTCTCTCTCTCTCTCTCTCTCTCTCTCTCTCTCTCGTGGCAATATGGAAAGTAGTGGAGGAGACATTACATCTAGCTTACGGTCCATGAGAGTAGGAGATGATGTGATATCAAGACAAAAATCATGTTATTGTGGCATTCCCTCCAAAATGCGAATGTCGGCCAACCCAAAAAATTTTGGTTAGTGGTTTCTTAATTGTCCAAATTACAAGGATAAAAAATAATGTGACTTTTTTGAATGAGTTGATCTTGAAATGGAACAATCGGATTGTTGTAAACGAACATTGGGATTAATACATTGAAGAAATGAAATGAGAGCAGTTGAACGTGCAAGACAAGTTGTAAATCATTAAATGCTACATTAAGATGTACTTGGATTATCAAGACAAGTTGTATTTATTTTTCTTATGGAGTGAGCAATTTCAGGACTTGGTTAGTATTGTTAGTGTCCCTATAATTTATCTTTTTTATGGCGACCCACTCATCATTTTGAAGTTTTCCTTTGTAAACTATACCAAAGGCCCTACCATATGAATTTAAGCAACATATATAAAGACAACATATTGGATAGATGGTTTTCTCACGTTTCCTGACTACAATAAATAAATAAATAAATAATAATAATAATAATAATAATAATAATAATAATAATAATAATAATAATAATAATCTTTAGCTAAATTAGTCAGAAACGCCATATAGAAACTTGAGAATAATTATCTAGCGGATTGTAACTCAATGGTGTGTTCCAAAAGATATCCAGCGGATTTCAAAATAAGATAAATATTTTAAAAGTTTATGAATATTTTAAATATTATGAAAATATCTATAGGAGATATTTCCAGTATTATTAGATAAGTTTTTTTTAATGTAACACAATTATAATATTTTAATGAGCTCTAAAAATATTATAATTGTGGATAATTACTTAAATTAAATATTTTAGTTGTTTTAAAATACTAAGAGGTTTAACTTTACGTTGAAAACTCTTATTTAATTTAAATGATTTTATTCTCGTTGAGTAATTAACGATACTTTATCATTTTAAATAATGACGAAGAAATATTATTTTATAAACTTTAGTTTGTAAAATAATATTCTATCTTAATTCCTCTCAGTGTCTTAATAAAATACTTACGGGTTTTCAAATCAGTGTTTAAATTCATCGTTAGATCGTTTTGAGGATCCCAAAGTGAATGATTGGGATTAAATACCCAGGACCCTACAATTTTCCCTTCACTTTTTCCTTTCTCCTTTTCTCTCTTCTCTCTCCTCTCTTTCTTTCCATGCCCGACGTACACATGTTCTTCTCCTTCACCGTACGGGTTGCACCTCCAGCCAGCCACCGCCAGCCATCGTTGGTCTCACCGATGGTCACCGATCATTCCCCACATGCCGGCCAACACTTTCCTCCAGCCGGCAAGCCACACGCCCTCTCTCTCTCTCTCTCTCTCTCTCTCTCTCTCTCTCTCTCTCTCTCTCTCTCTCTCTCCTTCCACAGCCTCCTTGACCAAAATGGGTAACACCACCTATTCCTCTTTCATGCCCCCGTAAACATTAGTTATGGTCCCATCTCAGGTCACTAAATGACCAACACCCTCCGGCCATCATTCTCTCCCACCGGAGAGCCCCCACGTGCCTCATCCTCCCTCCATGATAACACCCTCAAAATGGGTTTTACACCCATTTTCTCCTCCTTGAGCCACCATACATGGCCAAAACAGCCACCAAGCACCACCAATGGCTTCACCACATCATGGGCTTCCTCCCATGTCCTACTTTTCCCCTAACTCTCTTTGTTTCTCCGATGGGTCTCCATAGCCTTGATTTCGGTTGCACCGCACATGGCTACCCATGGTGTTTCACCACCACCACCGTGTTCCTCTCTTCACCACAACTTTCTCCAACAAATTTCACGTCCAAAGGAGCTATGTACAGCCCTCACTCTCCCTCACTCTCCAAGGCCATATTTCACTTCTAATGGCCGATCCGCTGTCGTGAGCCACTGTATGGCCACCACCTTGCCACCACAACTCCACCACATCTTCTTCTACCTTTCCCTAGCTTTCCATGAAACTCTATGGCCTTCTTCCAACTCAAGCAAACTCCCACCATTTCGGATTCACTGTTCACGGCATGATGCCACCGTGCTCTGCCACTTTTGACCACCACGAGGCCACCTTGATCATTTCTGAGGCCATGCTTAGCTATTCTCAAGCCCAAACTGCCATCTTATGTGGTGGACAACCATCGTATGCGGTGTTACCACCACCTTACGTGGTGGACAACCACCGTACGCGAGCGTTGCACGAGTTATCCTGTCGATAGTATAATCCTCTATCTCTAGTTAAGTCGTTTAAAGTGGTTGATTGGTATTTGTGGAGTTCGCTGCGTAGTTGTGAAATGTTGGGCTTGATTATGTTGTATTGTGGACTGTGCTATGAGTATGGGCGTGAGATGGATGCTGTAGTTGTGATACAGCATGAAGTGTGAAGGGAGTATGCATGAAGAGTACTTCGTATACCGCAGCGACGCGATGTGTGACGTGCGTTGTAATGATGTGTGGCGTAGAATGAAGGAAGTGCACGTGGAGCATACTCCGTGTTGTATGGTGATGCACCATGTGGTGTGCGTCATGATAATAAGTATTGTAGCTTAGGGAGTACGCGTGACGCGTACTCCATGTCGCGTAACGATGCACCGTGAGGTGTGTATCGTAGCGATGGGTGTCGTAGTGTGGATGTAAGAGAGTTCATGTAAGTGTACTCTGTGCTATGTTGTGATACACCAGATGGTGTGTCATGAAGGGTTGGATGTCATAGCAGAGAAGCATGGAGTGTATGGTGTAGCATCGGGAAACTATGTACCGTGTCCCGAAGTAGTGGTGATGTGGCTGTAGACCAAGGTAATAGGTGTCGCCTTGAGACTGACTTGTGGTTAAAGGTAGGTGTGAAGCGGTGAAAAGGTATCAGAGAGTGCAGCGAAAGCATGATGAGCATCGTGCTGTAACTCGAGAAATGGTCTTGAGTTGCATAATGTGACAGAGGCGCATTTGTGGATACAATCCTCTTGTTAAGTGACGGGAACTGTGTAACAGTGTCCCAAAGTAATGGTGATTGGCCTGTAGTTTGGGGTGACAAGTGTCGCCTTGTGGTTGACTTATGGCTAAGAGTATAAGGATGTAATGGATCAGTACCAGAGCATGTAGCGGAAGCATGATGGGTGTCGTGACGTGACTTGGGGTTGGCCTCAAGTTTTGTGAGTGACAGAGGTACATTTCTGGACGCAGTCCTCTCCTATCAAGTGTTGGGATGAACTTGTACAGGGCCGAGAAGTAGGAAGAGTCCTATCAACCAGGTCTGAGCAAGCTGGTATTGGAGTATGGAGCTTATTTATACAAGCGGGCGTTCATTGGAATTATAAGTTACTCTTAGATGATCAAAAGGGATGAGATACAAGTGTCTATAGCGAGACACGTGTGTCGGATAGGTTTACCATATGTAATGGGGTAATATGTCATTAGCATGGTTACATGGTGTTTTAGCTCCATAGCCTGAATTCCTATAACCAGTCTAGATGGGAATGAGGATTTAGTATGGGCTAGGATACGTGAAAGTAGTGACGAGTATATAGTCTAAGGTAGGGATGCAAGGCTCTGTTGGTCGGAATCATGCGTCAGATTGTGGAAATAGAAGAACGAGACAGAAGTCTTAGTGTTTTAACCCTAAGGTGAATCAGGAATGTCCACTTTAAGGAATAAGACCCCGAAAGTTTTAATATAGTAAATGGCATGTAAGAGCCTAGGGATGGACGGAGAGTGTTCCGAGTGAGGCATAGTTCTATTTTTAGAATAGTTACTTATACATTAGATAGATGATGATGTAAGGTTATGTATATGCATGTAGGTTGCCATCTAAGACACACACAAATGAACTGAATGGATTGAGTATGGCATGAAGTCCAGGTAAGTATTACATTCATACTCTTCTAGAGTTTTTCTATATACAAACGAAGATAAAAATGAAAGATTTTCTCAGAAAGGAAAATGAAACTTTTTCTCCACAAGACATGCTTCACGAAAGAAAAAGAATAAATATAAGTTTTCAAGTATAAGTACATAGCAGCCTTCCTTGGTAGCCCCTTTTTAAGCACCCAAAGTATGTACACGTGAATGGATGCTATAAGTTGTACGTATTGTATGTATGTTCACGAAAAGAAGTTTTAAAAGATCAGTAAGAACTGTTAAGGATTGTAAGGACTGAAACTAAAATGAAAAGAAAGAAAAGAAAAGAAAGAAAACAAATTTTTAAAATAACTCTCTTTCATAAAACTGATTCTTTCTAAAATAACCTTTTTCAGACTCTTTTTGAATAACTTTTCTTAAAATAAAAGAAAAAACCATTTTCTCTTAAAGAAACTTCTTTTAAAATGAATTTTACAAAATAAAAGAAAGAAAACCAATTTTCTTAATTAAAACTTTTATGAACCGAAAGAAATGAAGAACCGTAAGAATTGTAAGAAGCGTAAGAACTGTAAGGACTGAAATGAAAGGATGGACTGTAAATGAATGAACAGACTGAATGTATGATATATGAAAATACGTAAGGGCCATATGGACTGGAATGAAAATGGTACCAAATGAATGGACTGGATGAGGTAGATTGTAAAGCCAGGTTAGTAGTACTGATAGTGCACCCAGTGCTACACGCTAACGGAATGGATTCCCAACTCGTGGCCACGGGTGGAATCAGGTCTAAAAGACCGCTAACCCCAGCACACATGGTGTAATAGTGTGCAATGGCCAATGAAAGTGATAAAAATGAATGGATGCATGTTAAGAATGGATGCATGTATGTATGAATTGACTGAATGCATGAATGTACGTAAGTAAGAAAAGCGAACGAATGAATGTATGAATGCATGAATGTACGTAAAAAGATAAATGCATGAAAAGACTCTTTAAGAAATGAAGGCAGCGATGCGTGGGGAGCTGTTTTAAAGAAGAAAGCATGTTTTAAAGAAAAACCCCACCTCGCAACATTTTCAAACGAAAAGAAAGACGTATGCATGCTATGTAAGATATGTATGTATGGAATGATAAATGCATGGCTGAAAATCTATGTTATTATATTTTAACTGTATGAAGTAATGCTTATGAGTCATCGACTCATTTTTGTTTTTATGTGTGCTCTCCTAGGGACAAGATGAGCATAAAAGGTCAGGACAGGCATAGGCCAAGGGGAAGAGCATGAAGGCCTAGGCAAGATGTTTTATATGAAAAACATTAATTATGAAAGTTTAATATTTTTCGTTGTAGTTTTTTAATTAAGAAAACGAATTTTATTTATAAGATGGGGTTTTTTGTATCCTGGCATGAATGGAAAAGAAATTTTAAAGGAATCGTAATTCCCATCAAATTTTATCAAAATCAAACTGAAAAGGTCCCACCACAAGGACGGACGTTACAAATTGGCTCTGAACTGCATGTCCCTCCATGCTACCACCATCACCATCATCATCATCATCATCACTCATCAAGAAAAACTCTTGATGAATAGTCTCTACTCCTTGTGAAACATGCTCTCATATTTCTTAATAAATAGTTATCCCATTTTAGCAATTATATAAAACTGTCTCATCAATCGATGTTTCTTATCAAATGCAATTGGGATTGTCTTCAATGGCCCCTCATTGACACATATGCCTTGTAGCATGTGACTTTTTGATTTGATTGTCCAACTCTCTAAGACATATAATTGTAATACAAGGTCCAAACAATTTTTTCTTGTTAAAACGTGTAGGATGTACCGGCATAGAAAGCCAATAAATTCAAACTTAAGACATGTGCAACACACAACATTTTTATCATTCCCAAGTGTTACTTCATATGCTGGCTTTTCTCTCCTAGGAATAGCCCCCAAATAAATTTAACTTCCATCTTCCTCATGTGTTTTGTGTAACTTGAACCGTTAGCTACTAAATAACTCTTCTAGAAAGATCAAAAAAGATTTTCTTGTGTAGAGTTTGGCCACGGCCTCTTCAATACTATAAAAATTTTTCATAATTGACCTCGATATTTTTGTCTTCACATCTTTCTCTTTCTTGTTTAGATAATGGGCATTAAAAGATTTTTCATATTGATGGACGAACTCACTTATCATTGTACTTGAACGAATATAGTCTTTACAAAACTTGTTCATACTCTCATTTCGTTGAGTTGTGGACATTCCAGCACAAAATATAGATCTCAAGTAAGCGGGCACCCACTTTCCTCTCTTTACATAAATAGTTTGCAACCAACTATCTTCTTCCAACTTGTACTTCAATAACATTTCAATCAACTCCAACTCAAACTCCTCAATAGTGAGTATCTCATGAATATAGTGGCTAAAATCATATTTAATTGTGGATATTTGTTATACACATGAGCTAGATGTTTAGAAACTTTTTGTAGGACATGCCATAAGCATAATTTGTAAGTTGTATTGGGCAATACCTCCTTGATGGCCTTAGCTATTGACTTGTCATCATCAGTTATTATTGTAGAGGGAGCACAGCCAAGCATAACTTCTAGCTAAGTTTTCAATAACCATGTGTAAGACTTGAGTTTCTCATTTATCAATAACGCACATCCAAATATCACATATTGATGATGATGGTTAACTCCAATGAATGGGACAAAGGGCATCTTGTACCAATTTATTAGGTACGTAGCGTGGAATGTAACAACATTCCCAAAATATTGATATGCAGCTCGTGATCTACCATCTTTCCAAAAGCAATTTCATCTACATCAACTAGGATCAAGTATACAAAGCCTGGATGATTACTTTCGCAACTCAAAAAGTATTCATATAACTTTTGTGCATCTCCCTCTTTAAGAAGTTGCTTCCTTTTATTACCTAAATAATTTTGAATGTCCTTAGAAATACAACCAATATTATAATCACCACCGTGCTCTTTGCTCAAAACGGACATTATTTTATGTGTTGGTATCCTCGACTCATTTAGCATTTGTATGAAATTTTTTTGAGCCAGATTCACCCGTCTATGTCCACAAAGTAAACTTGTACTCTAAGGTGTCAATAGCTCATGATTATGAAGGAGTACAAACTTGGACACAACCCATTTGTCTCCATTATTCTTTATTGTCATCATCACCTTACACCCACACTTTGTTTCTAAAGTCTTGGGTCTTACTTTCCCTTTAAGTTTAAGATTATACCGACAAAACCCTTCTCTCGAACACACATACTCTATACCAATTAATGATTTGTCTATGCCTGACAACCAAGTATAATTTGTTCAATTGCTAAAACCAGTTCATCTGGAGAGGGCTTTATAGCAACTAAGTGTATCCTATACGTCGTCAAACTCTAGCCCCACATACGGCTTCACATTTGAAGATGACATTGTATGGCCTTCCTCAGGCATGTTCTTGTTGAGCTCAACCTCACTATCCTCTTCAATTATCTCAACTTCATTGGCACTATAATTAGAACTATCTAAAATCTCAACATGATCTCTTGATGTACTCATCATTTATGGAACCTGATATCTTGAGACCTAGTGAGTAGGTCCTCTTGCATGGAAAACAGTGAAATTAAAATATAAAATAGAAATGCTCAAGTTACTAACTTATAAAATGAAATAAAGCTTATTATATATTGATAGTGTAGAAAGCTATTTTTTAAGCTACAAGCTACTGGAAATTTAAATGTGGTTGATAAGGGGGCTTGGGGACTTCTACATAAAAGCCAGAAATATATATTAATTTTTAGTTACACCCTCACTAATTATATTTAAATCAGGTATATTCTTTTAAACTTTGAATTCTTAAAGCACACTCAAATATATAATTATGTGGGGCATTTTATCTCTTGCCTCACACAATGCATCCCATTACCCCTCTCAAATATTTCCTGTGCTGCTTCCTTCTATCTCTACCTTTTTAATGAATTATGAATGTGGGATTGAAACAGAGAGATAGATACTCAAAATTAAGCACAAAAAAATCTTACAAAATAGCTACAATTTAAAGTTACAAACAGAAAGGGAAGAGGAGGAAAAAAGATCCAAAAGAGTGGGAAAATGAAATCTACCCATTGGGTGCAGTCATCTAATCAAAATTCTTTTTGAGGAGGTTAATCTCAACCCATATAGGGAAAGCTAAATGTCATCAGTAGTGGATTTACTCTATTGAAAAGGGAAAGTTAAGTATAGTTGAAGTGCACGAAATGACATTTAAAATATATGGGAATTCCTTTAAAAATACATTGGCATAGATAGGTGACTATGGCTTTAAGCATAGATGGGTGACTCCGAATTTTATTTTTTAAACCAAATTCATGTTTGTTTAAATCTCATTTGAATCCTTCAGGTTGATATAACATATTGGAACATCATTTCAACTCAAATGCTCAAATATAAGACAGACAACTCAACTCCTGGGAAATTTGCTCATTTCCAAAGAGAAATGAGATTCCAACAATTGCAACAGCCACATAAACACAATACTTCAATCCAAGGCATTTAACTTTGATCATCCAAGAAAATGAATAAAACCCTAATCTCAAGAAAATGAAGAGAAGAAATCCCTAAATGCAGAGAAGAAAACACCTGCCAGTGTCCAATGTGAGTCGTCGTGGGTGTTGCTTCTGTTCGTCGTCGGCATCGACTTTTGTTCGTCGTGTAGGATCAAGCATGAGATGGAGAAAAAGAGGGTGGAGAGAAGATGCAAGTTCTCGGGTTTGAAGGGAACAAAGGATGGGCGAAAGGGAAAGCAGGAAATGAAAAGACTGATCGTGTGTATGTGAATTCAAAATTAGTCTGCCTGGAGTGTCTACGTGGCACCCTATCATTAGCTGGTGCGGAAATACCTTTAACACTCGTCCGACGTTAAGCTTTTCTCACTTGATAATTCTAATATGGACATTTCTAGCTATTGATTAGCTGATTTGATTGGGATAAGAGGTGTTTATCTAATCTAATATGTTTGGGGTGCTTTAGTCCTTTGGGATATTACCAGGGGCATTTTAGCCTAACCTGGCAACTATAAGAGAAACACTATGCTCAGCGCAACGCATTATATGTAGTAAGGGTATTTCAATCCAATATAGAAGTTATAAATGAGCATTTTGGTTCAAGTAATCACATGAATTCCTATTTAGTAGGGTATAAATTCACTCTTTTATTATAGCTAGATAGATATGAATTGATGGGATAACGAGGTTTTTTTTTGGAGGTACAAATATGTAGATGGTGTATGGCATAAAAATTTTCAAATAGAATTATTCATATTATTAAATTTGCATCTTGCATGTGTACGTATTTGTTATTCATAGAATTACACAAAATACCATAAATACAACTTAAATAGAAATGAAGATATTAAATATCAAACCTAACAAATATATGTCAAAATTAACAAGAAAAAAGAAAAAGAAAATGCATCTCTATCGGTTATCATTTATAAATTTAGAAAAAAAAGAAATATTTTTTTCCCCTCTAAAAATTTGATAAAACCCTCATCTATCCCAAATATCATAATAATCTTTTTTTTTCTTTTTTTTTTTTTTTAGAAAAACTTAAAAATCGTAGAGTTTGGTTTTAATAGAATCAAGATATATCTCCAAATTTAATAAAATTTTATTTTATTTTTCAAAAAACAAAATATTGGCTCTATAAGTATTCTTTGAGACTTTTCTATTATTCTTTGAGTCTTTTTCAGAATTTTCTTATTTTATTATAATATTATTCTTTGAGTCTTTTTCGGACTTTTCTTATTTTATTCTATTATTCTTTGAGTCTTTTTCGGACTTTTCTTATTTTATTCTATTATTCTTTGAGTCTTTTTCAGAATTTTCTTATTTTATTCTACTTTATTTATTTTATTCATGATTTTTCTTTGTATGTTCTTCGTAATATTCCTCCTTCTAGCTAATAAAAGATATATTAACTTTTTTTCCCTTAAAGAAGAAAAACTCTTATCTATCTTTAGATATTATAAATATATGTCATATATCTCTAATTGATAAATAAATTTGATAATAGTTTTGTTACTTCAAATTATGTTTATAATATTTTCAATATATTAAAATTTTTTTAAATATATTTTAATAATATATAATTTCCCCAAAAGGTAAATAAAAATACAAAACCTTATTGGTCAGTCGGTATAAAAAGTAGTAAAATTTAAACGTCATGACCTCTGTCATACTAGCAATCTATCAGCATCTAGTCGTATTTCTCGTCTTGTAAAGCTAATTACTAGTCATTTTTCTAATATTAATAAATCAAAACTAATCTCAAGTCTTCTTATCAAGATCACGAGTAGGACCATCTAATCTCTTGCTAATAAATTATAAATTATCAACTTGTTGATCATTAATTAAAACTTTGAATTTTATTTTTAATATATCGAAGTTTTCCACGAAAATGGATCCTAAGAAGACCATGTTTTCTTCTAAATTTGAAAGAAAAATTAGGAATTTAGGATCCACGAGTAACGATATTCACACAAATATTTATAATTTATTTTACAATAAATTTATCAAATTATTATGTAGAATACATTGCCCATATCATTTAAATTGTAAGAATTAATTTGTAAAATTTAAAATTTATTTTTTAAATTAAATTATGTAATGCAAGCATTTTATCATCTATGTCATCGATACTAACTTATAAGTAGAATCTTTCATGATAATTTCACTCCTAAAACCGCGTTCCATTTAAAACAAAATTCTAAAAAAAGAGTTAAATGTAACTCATGACTCATTGATCTTGATCCACTCTTAAATTTAAAAAAAAAAAAAAACATTATTATATATTGAAGGATGTTTCATTTTCAATATAGCTAGAAACTTGAACGCTAATTTGGCCATATATAGCAAGGAAAAATGTATCTTATGAACTTAATTAGTGGTTGAGGATGATGCATCATTATCAATCAATCTTTAAATGAACAGTGGACCGAAGACTCATTATATAAATAATCAGCTGTATCCCAAAGACCCAAGCACTCACGACTATGAGTCTATGACCTAATATTGAGTATTGATTCATGTCTCTTTAATTACAACAATTAGATTGGATTGGAAATTAAGAAATTAAATAATTGGTCATCCAAGCTGTTCGTGTACCAATCACGCACATCCTAATACATGATGCATCAATTGAAAGCAACGTCACCAAAAAGTATACCATTAAGTACATATATTTCTAACCTATATTATAAATTTTAAAAAATAATATATGTGCAACGTAACCTTTTATATAAATTATAATTATATTTAAATAAGGAAATATTGTTGTATAAAAATATTTTAAACTTAAAATGTGACTCTAATTATATAGTTATGATGAGTAATAATCGTGCAGCATGCAGGCTAGCTAATGTACATGTGTGCGCATATATATATATATATATGTAATTACGTGATATCTGCATAATTGATAACGTGATAATCATCATTGACATCATGAATAGTTATAAAAAAGGGGGGCTATTTGCCGCCACCAGAGTTTGTATTACCATGCATCGGTAGAAAATATATATTGAGCCATAAAAGAAGTCAACTTAATTCACCACAAACAGTAACTCACAAAAGCAAAATTTGTGGCGAGATTTTCTCTTTTGCCATTTTTCAGTTCCCTGCGGCAATCTATTTTTCTATTATTCTCTGGTAATGAAATGATGTGTTGTTGGATGATAAGTTCATAATTAAAATATAATAAATAATTTTTAATTATTTAATATCACATCATAAAATGATAAGAATTAAAATGATGAGTAATATATCACTTTTGAGCTTTTGGCTAATTACTCAAAATTTAAACTCTTCATCGAATTAGCCATGTCACTCTCTATAATTATAAAATATTATTATTTTTAATTACTTTTTAAACGTATTTTTTAATACTCTTTTATTTTCAATTTTTATTTTTAAGTACCAACAATCTATATATCAAAATACATAATTTCATTTTTGGTATTAAATAACTTCATTTTCAATACCAACATTATATAAATATATAACTTCATTTTCAAGTTCAAAACATTAAAATATATGCAAATGCAACTTCTGCATGTGGCGAGAGAAAAAAATAATAAAATATAAATGAGTGAGCTACAGTTGTTCAACAAACTGCATGGAGGATTACTTTACAATTGGCACGTTCCATCATGATGTGAACAAAACAACGGTGCTTTGTCTTTCTAGAAAACGTACAGATGCTACTTTAACAACCACATGAGTTATATACATAGAACCTTGGCCATAAACGCAAGCAAAGAAACTTTCAAATTACAAGTCAAACCCTAGACTTCTTAAAAAATAAAAAAATAAAATAAAAAGGGAGTCTAAATCACTGGGAAATTAACCAAAAAAATTGTACTAATTTGCCAATCAAATTATGAGACAGACAGAGATAGAGACTGGTACAGAAAAAGACCATATATATAATAACATGATGCTTGTATCGAATGCATGCAGATCCACTTTTTTTTCTTACTAATCTAAACCAAGACCCTATATGTTGGGGATAAGTCATTGACCCAATGGTCTCTAGTCTCTATCTTGTAATGAAAACTTGCCTTGGAAGTTGGAACCATAAAATATTATAAATGTTTTAGCGATGCATAAATTTCATAAAAATAAATTTATAAATTTATATAATTTGATATGGTATGTTAGATTATAAAATTAATTTTATTATAAAATATATATAACAAATTATATAAAATTATGTCAGTTTATAAGTTTATTTATGAAATCTTTTTAAAACTATAATACTTCTAATTAATAATACATAATAAAAGTATTATTCATTTAAAAGACGTAGAAGCGAGTCTTCTCTCAACCGCTTTCCGTTTTTGGCAAGTGACTGAGGAGAAGTGTGAGTCTTCGTTTCTCGATTGAGGAGGGAAGATCTTCTGTGCTTGCGACTGTAAGCAGAGGAGAGGATGGAGGAAATGGAGGAAGTTTGGAAGCGACTGAGATTGAATGATGAAGAAGAGCAGCCGATTGAGATTCAGCAAAATACGATTGGAGCATTGAGGTTGAAAGGTGAAAGAAGTCTGGTAGGAAAGATTATTTCAGATCGAATGATAGGAAAAGAGGTGGTGAGGTCGATGATGGAGAAGGTATGGAAGGTTAGTAAGCCACTGGAATTTTATGAGATCGGAAGTAACTGCTTTGTAATCACTTTTGTTACTCGAAGAGACAAAGTGAAAGTGTTAGAAGGCTGTCCATGGCTGTTTGACAATTATCTGTTTGTGATTAAAGAGTTTGATGGTGAAACAAAACCTAGTAGAATCGACTTTGATCATGCATGTCTATGGATACAAATGCTGGATTTGCCATTAAGCTATATGAATCAGAAGATGGGGGAAGTTATAGGGAGGTCGATAGGGGAGGTGAAGGAGGTAGATGTTCAGGAGGATGGCTCTGCTTGGGGAAGGTGTCTAAGAGTAAAAGTGAAATGTGACCTAAGGAGATCTATAGCTCGAGGGAGAACTATTCTAGTAGATGGAAAGAAAAGCTGGATTCCTTTTCGGTATGAGAAATTACCTCGGATGTGCTTTGGTTGTGGCAGAATTGTACATGAAAAAGAAGGCTGTAAGGCTGAGGAAGGGAATTCTGGTCAGTATGGTGTGTGGCTTCGAGCTATGCCTCAAGCTAGAAAGAATGATGGCAGGGGTGGAGGGAAGCAAACAAAGGTGAGGAGTGAGGAGAGTGAGGATCATTTGAGATCTAACTGTGCTAATGTAGAGAAGGAAGGGGGAAATAATAAACAAAATCCTGGTGAGGAGGAAGTGGAAGTGAGTGAGGAGAGCTCCAAGGTGATGATGCCTAATGAAGAACAGTTAATAGTAATGAAGCAAGAAGTAAATAAGGAGCTTACAGAGTCCTATGTGAATGTGGAAGATGTGCAAACTATTGTGGAGGAAAGTAGGTTGTTGGTTGAAAAGTTGAATTCAAATGAAGCTGACCAGTTGCCAGATAACAAAAAGACTGGTAGATGGAGGAGAAGAACTAGAACTAGACCTGAGACAGGTAAGTATTCTAGTCCTCAATCTATGTTGAAAAGGAAGCATGAGTCAATTGAAGGTGACAGTGAGGTGGTAAGTGAAGGAAAAAAAATAAAAGGAGATGTTGAGATGGTCTGCAATGATGACAGACTGGGGGTGGTTGCTGCTGTGCAGCACCACCTGGCATTATGAAAATCATGTGTTGGAACTGCCGAGGGCTTGGGAACCCTCGGACAGTTCAAGACCTTAGCCTATTGGTTAAGGAAAAGCAGCCCAATATAGTTTTTGTTTGTGAAACAAAAGCTAGATCATGTAAGATTTCTAGTGTGCAAAGGAGATTAGGCATGGAAGGGTGCTTAATTGTGGATTCAGTGGGAAGAAGAGGAGGCCTGGTGTTAATGTGGAAGTATGAGAAGGAAGTGGAGGTGATCAATTACTCAAACTGGCATGTCAATGTGCTGGTCAAAGGGGAGAAGCAAGGAAGTGATTGGCATTTTACTGGTTCTATGGCCACCCTGAAACAGGAAAAAGAAGGCTATCATGGGAGTTATTGAGGCAATTAAAACCTGCCAATGCTTCTGCTTGGTGTGTAGGGGGAGATTTCAATGAGATTTTGTGGCAGAATGAGAAGGTAGGAGGTAGGAGCAGGCCAGAGGGACAGATTGAAATGTTTAGAGAAGCCTTGGAGGAATGTGGTTTAGTTGACATTGGATGCAGAGGTAATGGTTTTACATGGTCAAATAAACAAGAGGATCTATCCTTTACAAAGGAAAGACTGGACAGGTTTGTGATAAATAACAGTTGTAGATCACTGTTTAAGGATCTGAGGGTGGAGACCTTGATTGGGAGATGCTCAGACCACCTACCAATCTTGCTCACTGGTTGTGATGGTGACTATAACAGAAGAAGGTCGAAAGTCCCATTCAGGTTTGAGGCTTGTTGGATCAAGCAGGAAGGCTGTGAACAAGCAGTTAAGCAGGGATGGGAGAAGTTGATAGTTGACTCTGAACCTGTACAGAAAGTTCAAACTAAACTCAATGTCTGCAGTGGCATACTGTCATCTTGTTTTAAGGAGAGTGATAAAGGCAGAACCAAGGAAATTGAAACAATTTCAAAGAGAATTAAAGAGCTACAAGGGGAGCTGTCTCAGGAAGGGATGACTGAACTAAAACAACTGCAAGAAAGAGCTGGCACATTATTGGAACAGGAGGATATAAAGTGGAAACAGCGGGCCAAAAGGAATTGGTACATAATGGGAGATAAGAATACTAGATTCTTCCATGAATGTGCTAACCAAAGAAGAAAAAGAAACAAGATTGTGGCTATAATGGATGACCAGTCAGCACTGAGAGATAATGAGGAGAGTATTGAAGCTGCATTTAGAGAACATTTTGAACAAGTTTATTCAAGTGCACATCCATCTAAAGAAAGTATTGAGGACTGTATTGCTGAGTTGGAACCCAGGGTGACTGATTCTATGAATGAAGGGCTTGAAAAGAAGTTTACAAGAGAGGAAGTGGAAGTGGCTCTGAAAATGATGGGGCCTATAAAGGCACCAGGACCTGATGGGTATGGGGCTGTTTTTTTCCAATCTTTTTGGAATGTGGTTGGAAATGATGTTAGTGAAGCAGTGCTGATATTTCTAAATGGAGACAGGTTGAAGGAATCTATCAATCAGACATTTATTGTATTGGTTCCTAAAACTAATGATCCAAAGTCTGTTAATGATTTCAGGCCGATAAGTCTTTGCAATGTATTCTATAAGATCATTGCAAAGACTCTTGCAAACAGACTCAAAAAGGTGATGGATAGAGTTATCTCAAGATGCCAGAGTGCATTCATACCTGGAAGGTTGATCACAGACAATGTTATTGCAGCTTATGAGATTCTTCATTCCATGAAATGTAGACAAAAAGGCAGAGTGGGGAGCATGGCTGTAAAACTTGATATCTCTAAGGCATATGACAAAGTTGAGTGGCAATATTTAGAGGCAATTATGAGGAAGCTTGGATTTGGGGCAAGATGGACAGATTTGATAATGAAGTGTATTTCAACAGTAACATATGCTACTCTTATTAATGGTAGACCAGGGAAGTTTTTCTCTCCTTCAAGAGGATTAAGACAAGGAGACCCTCTATCTCCTTATCTTTTTCTAATATGTGCTGAAGGGTTAAGCTCTATGCTTGAGCTAGCAAAGCAAAGAGATGAATTGAAAGGGGTGGCAGTGGCTCGTGGGGGTATCAAGATGACTCATCTGTTGTTTGCAGATGATTGCTTAATCTTTGGGAAGGCCTCTTGGAAAGAATGGAGGAAGATCAGTGGGATTTTGGAGGTATATGGGAAGGCTTCTGGTCAGAACTTAAACAAGCATAAAACAACAGTCTTGTTCAGTCCAACAGTTGCTAGTGAAATGAGAAGGGCTATTATCAGGGACTGTGGAGCTAGAGAGAAAAATAACTGTGAGAAATATCTAGGATTGCCCATCATGGTTGGTAGGTCGAGATACCAGGCTTTCAGCATTGTGAAGGATAGGGTAAGGAAGAAGTTGAGCAATTGGAAGAATCGGTTTCTATCACCTTCAGGGAAAGAAGTATTAATCAAGGCAGTCATTCAAGCAATTCCAACATACTATATGAGTGTGTTCAAATTGCCAAAAAAGCTGAGTGATGAGATAGCTTCTTTAATGGCAAAATTCTGGTGGGGTTTTAAACAAAGGGAGAACAGAATCCAGTGGAGAAGTTGGGCAAAGATGGGATGGTCCAAAAATGAGGGGGGACTGGGTTTCAGAGAGCTTGAAGCATTTAATCAAGCTCTGCTTGCAAAACAAAATTGGAGAATAATGATGAAACCTCAATCTATGGCAGCAGTGATGCTTAAAGAGAAATATTTCAGACATACTGATTTGTTGCATGCCCCCTTAGGGTTCAGACCCTCAGTTATTTGGAGAAGTCTATGGAGTGCAAGGGAATTGTTGAGGGAAGGATTGGTTTGGAGAGTAGGAGATGGAAGGAGTATTAAGATATGGAAGAATAAATGGGTTCCAAGGGCTGTTACATTTAAAATTCAATCCCCCATCAGTATTTTGCATGCTGAGGCAAAGGTTGAACAACTAATTTCAGCTGAGAAAAAAGAATAGAATGTAGAGCTAGTGAAAGAAGTGTTGAATAAAGAGGAAGCAGAAATAATATGCAAATTACCTATTAGTCTCTCGGGGCTACCAGACAAGCAGATATGGGCATATTCAAAAAATGGCATGTACACAGTTAGAAGTGCATATCATGTGGAAATCAATAGAAAAAGAAGGGAGAGAGGGGAGATGTCTAACAAGTCAGGGGAGGTATGGAGGAAGGTGTGGCTATTAAACATACCAGGGGTAGTCAAAGTCTTTGTTTGGAAGACTATGCTGAACTGTCTGCCAACAAAGATGAATCTAATGAAGAGGTCTGTTGTGAAGGAAGCTACCTGTCCAGTTTGTTTGAATGAAAATGAAACTGTCTGCTGATGGCTTGCAAAATTTCATATTGCAGATTTTACAAGTTCGCTCGAGCGGAGGCTTTTGGCCGCTCGAGCGAATTCAGGCAGATTCAAACGCTCGACTGCCGCTCGACAGGGAGCTCGAGCAGGTTGCTGAAAAACGAAGATCGCTCGAGCGGAGACATTGGCCGCTCGAGCGAAATCAGGCAGAGTCGAACGCTCGATGTGCGCTCGATAGGACGCTCGAGCGAAATCAGGCAGAGTCGAACGCTCGACGCGCGCTCGACACCCCGCTCGAGCGAACATCGTATTTTGACAGATTTTAGGTTTTCCGCCGTGGGACCATATAAAAGGCCATTCTTCACTCTAGAGCCGCGGTTTTTGACTGGAGAACACTTCTTGGGAGAGAAAAACACAGTTAGAGGGATTCAATTCATCTGTTTTGGAGACGGAATTCCAATTTATTGCACGTACGTTGGATTCATACACGAGCACGGACGGGAGAAAGGCGTTGAATCGTTCCCTTGAGCTTTTGACGACCAGTTGAGGCTGCAAGGAGGATTTTTCAGTGTTTATTTTCTTCTTCCCATCTTCTCAGAACAATTATGGTGAATTCGTTTATGTTGAATTCCAATTCTAGTATGAGCTAAATTTTCTTCTTTCTAGGAAAACGATGTAACCTAATTCCGAACTATGCTTGTTTGTCCATGCTAATTTAATGCAATTCTCTCTTTGTTTATCTGATTTATTCTGAGTTTAATGCTTCTAATTAACTGGCCATTGATTAGATGATTATTAATCTTGTGATTTGCTATCGAAAGAGGGAATCATAGGGTAGATCTTGGATATTTCAGCATAGGTAAGTATAGAGATCGAAAGACTTGTATGAACCTGTGTAGTAATTAAATCATTGGTCTTATTGCGTTCTTGATTATTTAATTTGCATACTCTTGTGTGAATTGATAAACTAGAATCAATTCCAATTGACTATCGAAAGAGGCTTTTGGATGAATTAGAGATTTGCTAATAGACAAAAGAGGTTTAAGTTAAATTAGCTGGATGAGAAAAGCATAGTGAAGAATTATGGTGAAATCGATTTCCTAGAAGTTTTCTTCCCTATTGAATTTGATCTTCAAACATCAGTTTTACTTTCTTTGCTTATTTCTCTTGAGTTGATCTAGTTTTATTTGCTACTACAAAAACCTTAGCGATTCCTCTAGATAGAATTGAGATTAGCATAATTTTGGTATTTGGCAAGAGTAAGGTACCAATCCCTGAGGACGATACTCTTCTTATTACTTTACTATAAAACTACGATA
>NC_056754.1:28675834-28695834 GCF_018687715.1 Carya illinoinensis | reverse complement strand
CTATGTTTTTGCTTTGGGAGCATTGCAGCAGGTTACATCACTTAGTAATGAAGTGGGGAAGCTAGAGCCGATGGTACCAAAGAGTGAATCTGGAGTTGATATAGAAAAGATGCAGAAAAATACTCCGGAGTTGAAGCAATTACCCGAGCATCTTCGTTATGCATTCTTGGGTGATAGTGATACCTTTCCAGTGATTGTTGCTACATCACTCACACCCGAAGAAGAGGAAAAGTTGCTGCGTGTATTGAGGGAACATAGAACAGCCTTGGGATGGACTATTTCTGACATAAAAGGAATAAGTCCCTCCATTTGCATGCACAAGATTTTAATGGAGGAGCTTTACAAGCCAACAATTGAGCACCAAAGAAGATTAAATCCAGCGATGAAGGAAGTAGTGAGAACTGAAATTTTGAAGCTCCTTAATGCTGGAATTATATATGCTATTTCAGATAGTTCATGGGTAAGTCCAGTGCAAGTTGTACCAAAGAAGGGTGGAATGACGGTAGTGAAAAATGACAATAATGAGTTCATTCCTACAAGAACGGTCACGGGATGGCGTGTATGCATGGATTACCGCAAGTTGAATAAAGCAACAAGGAAGGATCATTTTCCACTTCCATTCATTGATCAGATGTTGGATCGATTGGCTGGGTACTCCTACTATTGTTTTTTGGATGGTTATTCGGGGTATAATCAGATTGCTATAGCTCCTGAAGATCAGGAGAAGACTACATTCACATGCCCCTATGGGACGTTTGCTTTTAGGAGGATGCCCTTTGGATTGTGCAACGCCCCTGCGACATTTCAACGTTGCATGATGGCTATCTTTTCTGACATGGTGGAAGATATAATGGAAGTATTTATGGATGACTTTTCAGTTTTTGGTACATCTTTTGATCATTGTTTGCATAACTTAGCTCTTGTTTTGCAGAGATGTGAAGATAAGAATCTGGTCCTGAACTGGGAGAAGTGCCATTTCATGGTTCAAGAAGGGATCGTGTTGGGCCATAGAGTGTCATCCAAAGGAATTGAGGTGGATCGAGCCAAAATTGCAACTATAGAGAAACTACCACCTCCAAAGAATGTGAAGGGAATCAGAAGTTTTCTGGGACATGCGGGATTTTATAGAAGATTTATTAAGGATTTCTCTAAACTCACTAAACCTTTATGTAATCTTCTTGAGAAAAATTCTGCATTTGACTTTGATGTTGTTTGTTTGCAGGCCTTTAATGCACTCAAGGAGAAGCTAATTTCAGCACCAATTGTGATTGTGCCTGATTGGAGTCAACCTTTTGAAATTATGTGCGATGCAAGTGACTTTGCAATTGGAGCAGTGTTGGGCCAAAGGCGAGACAAGCTGTTTAGAGCCATCTATTATGCAAGCCGGACATTGAATGAAGCTCAATTAAATTATACAACAACTGAGAAGGAGATGCTTGCCGTGGTGTTTGCTTGTGACAAATTTCGGTCCTACCTCATTGGGACAAAGGTGATAGTGTTCACTGATCATGCAGCACTTCGCTATTTGTTTGGCAAGAAGGATGCTAAGCCTAGGCTAATTCGTTGGATCCTCCTTCTTCAAGAATTTGATTTGGAAATTCGCGACAAGAAGGGAAGTGAAAATTTAGTGGCTGACCATCTCTCTCGGTTAGAGCAAGAGGAAGAAAGACTAGATTCAGTGGTCCAAGAGGCATTCCCTGATGAGCAGTTGTTTGCATGTGAGATCAAGCTTCCGTGGTATGCTGATATTGTTAATTATCTAGCTTGTAAGGTTTTACCACCTGATCTTACTTACCATCAACGTAAGAAATTTTTGCATGATGTGAATCACTATCTTTGGGATGAGCCTTTGTTGTTCAAAAGATGCCCCGATCAAATCATGAGAAGATGTGTGCCGGAAGAAGAGATGCAAGACATCCTCCATCATTGTCATTCCTCATCATATGGAGGACACTTTGGAGCCACCCGTACAGCAGCTAAAGTACTTCAAAGTGGGTTCTTTTGGCCTTCCATTTTTCGTGATAGTTACACTTTGGTGAAAACTTGTGACCGGTGCCAACGTATGGGAAATATTTCAAGGCGTCATGAGTTACCATTGAAAGGTATCTTAGAAGTTGAGTTGTTTGATGTTTGGGGAATAGATTTTATGGGGCCTTTTCCGCCTTCTTTTGGTTTTGCATATATCTTGCTAGCAGTTGACTATGTGTCAAAATGGGTGGAAGCAATTGCTACAACAACAAATGATGCAAAGGTAGTGCTCAAATTTCTGCACAAGAACATATTCACAAGATTTGGCACTCCACGAGCTATTATTAGTGATGAAGGGACTCACTTTTGCAACAAGTTATTTGAGAATCTTCTGTCTAAATATGGTGTGAAGCACAAGATAGCACTTGCTTACCATCCTCAAACTAATGGTCAAGCTGAAATTTCAAATAGAGAGATCAAGAACATCCTTGAGAAGACGGTCAAAATCAATAGAAAGGATTGGGCGAAGAAGCTTGATGATGCTTTGTGGGCATACCGTACAGCCTTTAAAACACCTATCGGGATGTCTCCATACCGATTAGTGTTTGGAAAGGCATGTCATCTTCCTGTAGAGTTGGAGCATAGAGCTTATTGGGCTGTGAAAAAGTTTAACTTTGATTTGAAGGCAGCAGGTGAAAAGCGACTTCTTCAATTGAATGAGATGGAAGAGTTTCGGAATGATGCATATGAAAATGCCAAGATCTATAAAGAAAGGACGAAGAAGTGGCATGATAAACAGATTCTTAGGCGAGAGTTTGCTCCAGGACAACAAGTTTTACTCTTCAATTCACGACTCAAACTCTTTCCAGGAAAGTTGAAATCAAGATGGACGGGTCCTTATACAATTCATGAAGTTTCCTCTTTTGGAGCAGTAGATTTGAAGGACAAGACTGGGAACATTTTCAGAGTTAATGGTCAGAGATTGAAGCACTACTATGGAGAGCAAATGGAGAGGAACTATGCATTTATTCCTCTTGGAGATCCTAATTGATGATCATTGAAAAGTCTGGCTGTAGACTTTAAAACAAGCGCTTATGGGAGGCAACCCATATATCTATCTTTCTTTCTTTCATTTATTTTATTATCTTTATTTATTTAAGTTTTAATAAATTGGTTTTTGATGCAGGTTTATTTAGCAAGAATAAAGAGCTGGAAAATTTTAAAACCTCGGAAGGTTCACCATAAAACCAGGGAAGTTCCTTTATTTCTTCAATCCTTTTTACTTTCGCATCACAATGAGGACATTGTTTAGTTTAAGTTTGGGGGTGTAAACTCCTATAATTATTTGATCCTCTTGTTTTCTAAGTTTTGGGTTGTTGATGGGTTGTTTGATTCTTTTACCAAGCATGCATTGGAGTAAGATTGAATTCTCTATGACTCTGAAATTTGTGATTGAAGATGGTTTTGAGAAAAATTTTCAAAAATTTCTTTTATGTCAAGTGAAGTTTTGTGGGTACTTTGGTTTAAATCTTTGACCTTGAACACAATTGAGCACATAGTCGTTTTTCTCTTATTCCATTTTGCTTATGAAGAGAAGAAGTTGAATTAATTGAAAGAGGGAGGTTCGATTTTGCTTTGCTCTAGAATCCGTTGATGGGTCCTTGAGGCGAAATCCTAGTCGAGACCAAATATTAGAGAAATGATCTAGGCATTTCTTTGGCATAACCAAAAAGCTTTCCCAGCCGTCCTAAATGTCATGCCATCATTACATGGTGTGTTTCCATAGTCAACCCCCTTGAGCCTTCATGAGCCTTTATTGATTCTTTAAACTACATAAACCATGCCCGCTCTAAGCCTGAAAAACAATGAATCTACCGTTGATAGTTTGAGAAAATACTTTGGTGGAGAGTTACATTTAAAAGAGAAAATTGGTTTCATGATGAAACGTATTATGTTTGCTCTATTTGATCAAAGAAAAAGAAGAAGAAGAAAGGAAGTGATTGAAAAAAAAAAAAAAAAAAAAAAAAAAAAAAAAAGAAAAAAAAAAAAAAAAGAAGAAAAAAGAGAAGAAGAGGAAAAAGAAAAAGAAAAGAAAAGAAAAAGAAGTCACCAAGCGGAATGTGAATTACCTCAAATTTTGTTAAGGGAAGTGTTGGTATTACATCAGTGATTACAGCAATTTTAATGCCACAAGTATGAGCATATTGCCAAGAAAGAGCTATGATTTGAATCATGTGAGTTTCTCTTTTAATGTTCTTTTCACTAAGTATTTTCCCAGTTTGATTTAATTTCCCATATCCAGTTCTTTCTTAACCCTCACCCTGTGGCCTATCATTACAACCTTAATAAAGACCTTTTGATCTTTGATTTTGGTGTTGACTACATTAGTGGAGAGGATTTCTGAAAATTGGACTTATGGGGTTAAGTTTTAAGAGAATTCTTCTGATTTTGGTTGTTCTACTTTTATCTGAGTTTGCAGGTGGTTTGAGGTTAAATTGACTATATCACACACACACTCAAGGTCTTAGCTTTAGGTTGAAATAAACGCCTAACTCTTGCTTGACAAATTGCAAAATTTTTGATTGATTTTCTTGCTATCTTTGATGTTAAAAGAGTAAGATACTAGAGATGAAATCTAAATTCATAAAAGTTTGGTGAATGATGATACTTCTCTTTGGGGTCGAGTTGATATTGCCTAAACTATCATTTGTTTTTCTTTTTTGTTTGAGGACAAACAAAGTTGTAAGTTTGGGGGTATTTGATGACTTGCAAAATTTCATATTGCAGATTTTACAAGTTCGCTCGAGCGGAGGCTTTTGGCCGCTCGAGCGAATTCAGGCAGATTCAAACGCTCGACTGCCGCTCGACAGGGAGCTCGAGCAGGTTGCTGAAAAACGAAGATCGCTCGAGCGGAGACATTGGCCGCTCGAGCGAAATCAGGCAGAGTCGAACGCTCGATGTGCGCTCGATAGGACGCTCGAGCGAAATCAGGCAGAGTCGAACGCTCGACGCGCGCTCGACACCCCGCTCGAGCGAACATCGTATTTTGACAGATTTTAGGTTTTCCGCCGTGGGACCATATAAAAGGCCATTCTTCACTCTAGAGCCGCGGTTTTTGACTGGAGAACACTTCTTGGGAGAGAAAAACACAGTTAGAGGGATTCAATTCATCTGTTTTGGAGACGGAATTCCAATTTATTGCACGTACGTTGGATTCATACACGAGCACGGACGGGAGAAAGGCGTTGAATCGTTCCCTTGAGCTTTTGACGACCAGTTGAGGCTGCAAGGAGGATTTTTCAGTGTTTATTTTCTTCTTCCCATCTTCTCAGAACAATTATGGTGAATTCGTTTATGTTGAATTCCAATTCTAGTATGAGCTAAATTTTCTTCTTTCTAGGAAAACGATGTAACCTAATTCCGAACTATGCTTGTTTGTCCATGCTAATTTAATGCAATTCTCTCTTTGTTTATCTGATTTATTCTGAGTTTAATGCTTCTAATTAACTGGCCATTGATTAGATGATTATTAATCTTGTGATTTGCTATCGAAAGAGGGAATCATAGGGTAGATCTTGGATATTTCAGCATAGGTAAGTATAGAGATCGAAAGACTTGTATGAACCTGTGTAGTAATTAAATCATTGGTCTTATTGCGTTCTTGATTATTTAATTTGCATACTCTTGTGTGAATTGATAAACTAGAATCAATTCCAATTGACTATCGAAAGAGGCTTTTGGATGAATTAGAGATTTGCTAATAGACAAAAGAGGTTTAAGTTAAATTAGCTGGATGAGAAAAGCATAGTGAAGAATTATGGTGAAATCGATTTCCTAGAAGTTTTCTTCCCTATTGAATTTGATCTTCAAACATCAGTTTTACTTTCTTTGCTTATTTCTCTTGAGTTGATCTAGTTTTATTTGCTACTACAAAAACCTTAGCGATTCCTCTAGATAGAATTGAGATTAGCATAATTTTGGTATTTGGCAAGAGTAAGGTACCAATCCCTGAGGACGATACTCTTCTTATTACTTTACTATAAAACTACGATACTGTGCACTTGCAGTTTTGCACCGGTCATCTGCCATGCCTTATGGAGTTGCAGGGGGGCAAGTGATGTATGGGCTTGTGAGAGGAGTCCAGTGCAAAAGTGGTCGAGTGGGGAAAGGGATATGTTTGAACTCTGGTCAGACTGGTTTCTAAAGCTGTCTCGAGAGCAATTGGAAGTTATGGCTGTGGTGATGAGGAGGATATGGCTGAGAAGGAACGGCATGGTGTTTGATAATAAGCTTGTAGGGCCAAATGAAGTATTTAACCAGGCTGTTCAATGCTTGACAGACTTTCAGTTGGCTCAAGTGAAGCAGACCAGTAAAATAGACAGTAGTGTTCCTATAAACAATAAGGCTATTCATTGGAAACCACCTATGGGTGACATATTGAAGGTTAATTGGGATGCAGCATGGAAAACCAAGGAGGACAGAAGTGGAATTGGGGTGGTGATCCGAGATAGTAGTGGGGAAGTACTTGCTTCTCTCTGCTGTCCTAGAACAAAGGTGCAAGATGCAATGGTAGCTGAGATCTATGCACTATGGAGGGCCATGAAATTGTGTGCTGAACTAAATTTCAGAAAGGTTCAATTTGAAGGTGATGCTTTAGCTGTTGTAAATGCTGTGAATAGCCCTGAGGAGTGCTGGGAGAGGCACGGACAGGTGGTTGAAGACCTTAAAGATGTTTTGAGGAAGAGGAGAGGCTGGTCTGTGATGCATGTTAATAGATGTTGTAATAATGTGGCACATAGTCTTGCTAAAGTTGCATTAAGTATGCAAGAAGAGAGGGTATGGATGGAAGATTATCCATCAGAGATTCTTAAGTGTGTAAAGTTTGATATATTGTGTAACTCAGCAATTTCATGAATACAAGTTACAGGTTTTTCCTTTCAAAAAAAAAAAATAATACATAATAAAGGTCATACCTTCATATTTAATCTTCATTAATTATTAGTTATCAATTACTGACACGTAGTGTGTTTGTGTATATATATATATATATATGTGTGTGTGTGTATATGCAAGAAGGTTCCAATTAAAATTGATATTTACGTAGTAGGATTATACACCAATATTATTTTAAAAGTATTTAATAATATTATCGTAATGTTTGATTTCTTTATACGAGAGTGTTGGATTATATTGTTTTTTCTTATCGAAAGAATGACATTATTAATAAGAACCAAGCTTTTGGTAATTATTAAGGTGAGTTACAAATTAAGACTGCGACTGCATGGGACAGAAAAAACTCAACCAACCCTATCTAAATTATAAGTGTCTGAGTTCATCCTTAAAAAAATAAAAAATAAAAAAATAATTATGTCTTGAGTTTGGGCTGGGAACTCGTACGTACGACCATGGTTTTCCACAGCTTTTCCATATATCCAATCCTATCAATTTGCAAAAACGTCACTCAGATTAATATGAAATTGAAACAGGCCATTTATATTGTCTCTAGCAGAGCAGGTAAGGCCCCTTAGGCCATTGCCCATGGCCCACCTTATATGGCAGGCCCCTTAAATAAAACTAAATTTTTATTTGCACTTTTTGTTTTTGAGGGTAAAAAAAATATTGAATTAAACTAAATTTTAAATAAAGCACAATTTTCAATATTCTTAATATGTGCAAGGCGCAATAAAAAGCTAATTTTATATTTAAATCAATGAATATTTATATTTTAAAATAATTTTCATAAATTGAAACTTAAGAGAAAATTTACAATGAAGTTTCATTTTAAATTATTATATTAAATACAAAATTTTAAATTATATTTAAATAATAATTTATATTTTATTATATTATAAATAAAAAAAGTCATATTTTAAATTTACCTTAGACCCCTATTTATATTTTAAATACATATCTAGTAATCAAAACTCGAACGTTGCTGTGTTATAATGTACGGCCCTTTAAGAAAAAAGTAATGCTACTTAGATTTTACTGTTTTTTTTTTTTTTACACCATTTTAAAATGTGTATATTAAAAAATGTAATTTAAAATGATAAAATCTAAAATAAAATTAACATTTCTCTAACGAAAATGTGTAGAGAAGCATAGTTGCTTGTTCAATTTCTTTAGTTTATACTTTAAAGTATAGTTCATGTCCACTTTTGTTTCTTTGGAAACTTCAAAACCTTGAGCTAATGAGAAGATGAATGATTAAGCTTTCGGGAATATGTGAATGTAATCATTTAATTACACTACAACAGAAAGCTTGTTTTGTGACAGAAGAAACCATCACAGAAAAGAAATAAACCATCACAAAATGTTTTTTGTGATGGTTAGAAACTATTGATGTATAAGCACTACAAAGATGTCATGCAATATATTTTGTGACGGTTTACAATTCAACTGTTCATCACAAAAATAGTAACAATGTTAAATAACCTACAAAGCCATGACATAATTTATATAAATTATAGGGAAAAAAATGCAATTATCTTATAATTTGGGCTTGCGAAAAGGTCGTAGCAGTTCTTCCAATCGTCAAAATGCATTTCTTAAAAAACATGTATGAACAACCTCCTCCAATGTCTAAAAGCTCCTTAAGTGTTCATGACACCTACCTTTGTGATGCTAAAATAATGTAGTCGTCAACTTATTCATAGTTTCTACCTCCTCTTCAAGACCAGAATTTAGCTCAAATTCATCCTAATAAATGAATAATAAATGTTTTGGTAACTATAAACAATAATATCACATAATAAATAATACGATAAAATTTTTTCACAAAACTTTGGGTATACAAACTACTCACCAATACATAACTCCAAATGAGATCCTTAATGTCAAATAAAACATCTTGCCAAGATTGCACGTAAAAAGGTGCCTAAGTTCTAACTAGTGTTCTAACATAGGAGGAAAGCCACACGCCTCTATCATCCATAGTTCTAGTGGAGTCATTGGGAATATTAATCTTGATTTTCCCATGCTGTCTCTAATTTTTTTTTTTTTTTAACCCCAAGCCACGCCTGTTATGTAGCAAGGAATCGGCTAATATATGATAAATTATTAAAAACCTAACAATTCTTCCTAAGGATTATATAAATAATAAATTCTCAGAAACAATGTACTTATTGCCAGGTGTCAATTGGTCTACCTTTAGTGTATCAAGATCATCAGGGTAGAGTTCTCAATTGGCGAGTCCTTAACTAGTTCCATACTTGGTGTAGAGGCACATGTCTTCTTTGAAGTTTCAATGTCATCTCTCAAAATAGCTATCATTGTTAGCATAAAGTAATTATGAAAAATCTATAGCACAATCTAATTAAAATAATGAATTCACTACATTTAATATCCATCATCCTTAAACGTATTGTTTTAGAATCTCCTTCGATAACATTCATAGCATCTGTCTCTACCAAATCTAGTTCATCACCATCATCAAACTTTTGCTCCTCTTTTTCTTCATCATGCTTGTTTCATAATCTCTTTCAATAACATCATTTGCAGCATCTCATCTACGGGATCTAATTCATCATCATCATCATATTCTTCTTCTTCAACTGGATGATCACTTAATACCGATGCATCAAGATGTACTAGTGGAATGTCATCTCTGCATAATAGGATTAGTTCAACGTACAAAGTTCAAAAAAAAAAATTTATCCCCTGTCCAGTGTCTTGATTGGCATCTATACTCGGATTGTCATCTTCATCTTCACTTAGATCCTCCACTACTGATCTTGCATCATAAATATTCAGACGAACTAACTTTTGTACAACTCGCCAACTTATTATCTCTCCACTATCTTCATTAGCCTATTTTAATGGATCAACCAAGTAATACACTTGGGTCATTTTTAAGCAAATACAAACGGATCATCTTTATACCATTCACATGAAGTGTTGACACTCGTGAAGTAACTATCTTTATGTATGGATACCCTACCATTGTCTAGATCCCACCAATCACATTTAAATAAATGTCACATTTTGGCCCAAGTAATTCAATCCAATCATGTCACGTATGACACCAAAATAGTCAATATCTTCTATTGCATGACTACTCTCGACCAATAGGGGTGCTACCTACACCCCTTGGGGCGGGGGAGACTCTTCTCACACCCTTTCCCGCCCTGATGGGGTGGTGGGAATTGGATGGATACCTAGTCTGTTTGTCCCCTATCTAGCCCAAATGGCCCCAAGGTCACTGGGCCTAGGACATCTTATTGTCAAATAATTGAAATGAATAATATTAGAATATTACAAATTGTAGCTGACATGATGACTTTGAGTTAGAAGAGGCATTGTCAACCGTTACTGTCATAACCCGCTCCAACTCTGACTCATCTATTGCGGCCTGTAAGGCCTTCTGAATGATCTCACCCTTGTGATTGGCAATTTGACAAAACTTAAGAATTGTCTTGTTTAATTTCTGATAAGAATCTAAGAAATGTGCCGTCAAATACATATAATTAAAATTTTGGACCAATGTCCATGTATCGATCGTGAGACAAACTCTTTCACCTGTCCATTGGTTTCTCAATAGTTCTCTATATACACCTTATAGTTTCATAATATCCTAGGCTAAATATTGAAATGCCTAACATAATTTAGGGTTTCAAATTGAAACCCTAAATTAATTTAGGGGTTCAGATATAACTTATTGAAATTCAGTAACAAACCACAATCACACAAATCTCCGTAGTACACAATTTACAATCCCATTCTGTAACTCCATTCATCAATCCCTTCCTCCACATTGACATATAATCCGAAATAATCCTAAAAAAATGGCTCGAGATAAATACTTATAGAAATTTGGAGAGGCTCGACAATGGCAACGACAAGGTGCAAGAGTGAGAGAGTGGCAATGAGAGTGAGGGTTTGAGAGAGAGAGAGGGTGATATAAGAGAGAGGGGGGTTTAGGAGGGTGGGAATCGGGGGTGTTTAATGGTTTGAGCAAAACGGTGTCATTTTAATATTAGTATATATATATATATTTTTAGAAATACATATATATAAATATATATGTGGGACGAGGTGGCGGAAAGCAGCGAAGGTCCTGGCCCATTCCATCCCTCACACCCACAGCTGGAGGACGTGTGATGTTGAGGCACGCTGCCCTTGCATCTAGCAGATGTGGGTGCTAGCCGCCTAGGCGGGGGCAGAACGAGGTGTGGTGGGGTAGCGAGGGTGGGGCCCCTCTACCCCCTGTTGACCAACACACCACAATTTTGAGTCTTCTGGTTATGTTCATAGTCCATGTATGGAACCTCTAACCTCGAGCAAAGTACCCTATGTATCAAATTGCTCTGTTTGAAGGACCATGGACCAATGCATGCAATTTAGAAGATACTGATTTTGGATAATGATCACTAGATGAAAAATTTAACATGTGAAATAGTAGACCTAAGTGTGATTAATGTAAATTAATTATTTTGACATTGACTGAAAGGAATTTAACTTGTGGTTTAAATACATACACGTTGTTCAAACCATTTCGAAACTTCGTCTTCATGCTTCACTTTTATATTCTACACTCCTTATGACCTAAGGTCATCCATGTGCTCACTAAGTAGATGAATATATTTATATATATATAATTAATGCAAACTTTTGGTACTATAATAGTATGGAATATGGATAATATTTAGCTTCAACAATGGGATATACCTAAGATACTCATCAATCTCACGACAATTCTTGAACAACCAAGCTTTTTAGAACTCTCCACCAATGAGTCATAACCTGCTTGTGCACCCAAGGGTATTACATTTTGGGAGGACACAGATGCCTCATGAGGAGAGTGGTTGGCTGCAAAATCAGCATTCCCCTATGTTTAATTGAAACGCGTCTCAAACCCACTGAGATATAGCAAGCAAAATGCCAACCATTCATCGTTTATATAAGCCTCTCTTACTGACTTTTCAGCTTAGGCTTTATTCCCAATTGTGTGCTTTAGCCTACCTATAAATCTCTAAACTAGATACATCCAACAAAACTGCACCAGTCCACCTTGCAATGCTTCTCAAGGTAAGTTCACCGCTAAGCAAACCATTACATAAAAAAAGGGTAAAAATATCTGCTTGAATTTACACAATATCATTTCAATATCGTCTTCCATCCTTCTAAGCACATCACGATCTAATACTTGTGAGCACAAATTTTCAAAAAACTTAGTTAATGCAGTAAAATCATTAGAAGTCAACTTCCCACGAATGCTTATCGGTAACAATCTCTGCAAAAATACATGGCAATTATGACTTTTCAGCCCACTTACTTTCCAGTCATCAGTGTTCACTCATCTAGTGACATTCGAAGCATAGCTGTTTGGCAACTTCACACATTACAACCATTTGCAAAACTCTATCCTCTCATCCATTGTCATTGTAAAACATACATGTAGCATAACAACCCTATTGTCATCCACTTGCAAATGAAGATTACATTTAATGCCTATTCTCTTAAGATCTGTTCTCGTCTTAACTGTGTCCTTCATCTTTTTATTAATGCTCATCAATGTCCCCAAGATATTATCGCAACTATTTTTCTCAATATGCCTTACATCCAAAATGTGTCGCAACTTACACGAAGGTGAATATCGAAACTCGAAGAAAATACTCCATTTTATCCAATTCAATTCTAATGCACCCCATTTTCTCTTGTTCTTTCTCTGATACTTGCCAAATTTGTTCTCCCAAACTGCCATTAACTATTCCACTATCACGTCCCTAGACAACTCATTTGGTGAAGGTATTTCCTCCACTCTCCCATCAAACTTGATGCTTCATAATTGCCATTCATGATTTGGCGACAAATATCATTGATGGCCCATGAAACGCATATTTTGAGAATATTTTAATCACTCACTAGTAGTTTTTTTTTTGTTGCAAGTGCGACATGCCAACTTGCCTTTGAGACTCTAATCCGAGATTGCCATATGTTGGAAAATCATTAATTGTCCATAATATTGTAGTGTGTAGTTGAAAAGATGTCAAATTGTATGTATCACACATCTGATCACTATGCTCCTGTAGCTCTTTTAGCTCTTGAATTATCAGTTGCATGAACACATCTACTATAGGCTAGGTGTTGTAACTAGTACTCATATTACCAATTAAGTTAATAGAATCTATGGATTTTGCTAATTGTTTTGCTAATTTCAATTAATTAGGTGTTGAGATTTTTTTTGTTGATTTACTAGATATATGTGTGGGGATGTTGTTAATTTATATATTTTTGGGGACTTTTCTAATTTATTTTGTTAATTAGTGATTTTGTAAAAATCCTTAATTGAAAAAAATGAAAAGACACACCTCTGCCCTCTCTCATGCTCTCTAAGGTTGTGTTTGGTTGTTAAACCAAACTCAACTCATCTCAATTTATTTCAAACTAATCATTGATGTGATTCACTACTTTTTTAATTTTTCATAAAATAGTTAAACTCATTACAACCTAAAAAAGTTAAACTAGTTTCAATGGAGCCTACAAAATACTACTATTTACAACTCAATTCATCTCATCTCATCTCAACTCAACTATTTACAACTCTCTGCCCTCTCTCTCTCTCTCTCTCTCTCTCTCTCTCCCCTGCTTTCTATTTGCCTTGGCCTAAATGGGGAAAGTTTTTCATTCCCCTCGGCGTAAAGACACCTTAGAATTGTCTAGTGTATTGAGCTTTTTTTTTTTAATTTTTAAATATATATATATATATATATATGCTTTTTTTAAATATGCTTGTACTAGGATGTTGTGCTGAGCAACTAGAATAATGTCAGGACATCATTCTGCCTTATCCTCCACTAACTCTAAAGAGCTCTTAGCTAACATGTGAGCAGCCCCATTAGTAGTTCTTCTAATATGATTAACAAACCAACTGTCAAAAGTACATAGGTGTTGTTTAACATTAGATATGATCATCCCTGCACTATTCCATAGCTCAAATTTTAAAATGATACTCTTGATGAGAGCTTGGAGGGAATCCCCTTCCAAAACAATCTTCCTCATACCAAGTTCAACAACAAATAATGTTGCATGTAAAGCTCCAATTGATTCAGCCAAAAGAGAATCACTGAAACCTTCTCTCTTCACCCTCTTAGTAGCCATGAATTTTCCCTCATGTTCTCTAACTATAATGCCAAAACCAATACTGCCCCCAGACTTGCTAAAAGCTGCATCCCAATTCACTTTGTAGAAACATTTTGGAGGGGCTTCCATTTATAGAACTATGCAAGTGACTCCTAAATCTCAGGACTATTACTTGACTGCAGTTCTTTAAAATCCACCAGTAACTATTTTGACTGTTGCACCACCAAAGATGGATGTAACAACGAGCCTTTGAATACGAACTCATTTCTTCTCAACCATATTCTCCTTGCTATGACAGTAAATTCTTCCATAGTATGCTGCTCAGCTACTACACTAAGGCCTTCAAGGAGTCCTCTAAAACTATCTGCACTGAGAGTACCTTTTTGGATAAGTTTTGAGCACTAACTTGAGATATCCATTGCTAAGCTACACTTCCAAAACACATGAACAACAAACACCTCCTCTTTCAAATAGATAGGGCACATTGGAGATTCCGAAATTTATTTCTTAGACAAGTTCAAGTTTTTGGGTAGGGAGTCTAAACAGGCACTTCGTACAAAAACCTTAGTGACATTACGCACTTTGAGCTTCCAACCACTAGACCATTCTTCTCTCTTAGATGTAGAGTTAGAAATTTGCCCTTTTGTAAGATTATTGAGCTTCTTCTATAAATGGTATGCACTTTTCATTGAGAACTGGCCATTAGCAGTGCACCTCCAAATCAGCTGGTTTGGCAAAATTGATTGGGATCTGACCGGTGCAAAACTGCAAGTGCACAGTATCGTAGTTTTATAGTAAAGTAATAAGAAGAGTATCGTCCTCAGGGATTGGTACCTTACTCTTGCCAAATACCAAAATTATGCTAATCTCAATTTTATCTAGAGGAATCGCTAAGGTTTTTGTAGTAGCAAATAAAACTAGATCAACTCAAGAGAAATAAGCAAAGAAAGTAAAACTGATGTTTGAAGATCAAATTCAATAGGGAAGAAAACTTCTAGGAAATCGATTTCACCATAATTCTTCACTATGCTTTTCTCATCCAGCTAATTTAACTTAAACCTCTTTTGTCTATTAGCAAATCTCTAATTCATCCAAAAGCCTCTTTCGATAGTCAATTGGAATTGATTCTAGTTTATCAATTCACACAAGAGTATGCAAATTAAATAATCAAGAACGCAATAAGACCAATGATTTAATTACTATACAGGTTCATACAAGTCTTTCGATCTCTATACTTACCTATGCTGAAATATCCAAGATCTACCCTATGATTCCCTCTTTCGATAGCAAATCACAAGATTAATAATCATCTAATCAATGGCCAGTTAATTAGAAGCATTAAACTCAGAATAAATCAGATAAACAAAGAGAGAATTGCATTAAATTAGCATGGACAAACAAGCATAGTTCGGAATTAGGTTACATCGTTTTCCTAGAAAGAAGAAAATTTAGCTCATACTAGAATTGGAATTCAACATAAACGAATTCACCATAATTGTTCTGAGAAGATGGGAAGAAGAAAATAAACATTGAAAAATCCTCCTTGCAGCCTCAACTGGTCGTCAAAAGCTCAAGAGAACGATTCAACGCCTTTCTCCCGTCCGTGCTCGTGTAAGAATCCAACGTACGTGCAATAAATTGGAATTCCGTCTCCAAAACAAATGATTTGAATCCCTCTAGCTATGTTTTTCTCTCCCAAAGAGTGTTCTCCAGTCAAAAACCGCGGCTCTAGAGTGAAGAATGGCCTTTTATATGGTCCCACGGCGGAAAACCTAAAATCTGTCAAAATACGATGTTCGCTCGAGCGGGGTGTCGAGCGCGCGTCGAGCGTTCGACTCTGCCTGATTTCGCTCGAGCGTCCTATCGAGCGCACATCGAGCGTTCGACTCTGCCTGATTTCGCTCGAGCGTCCTATCGAGCGCACATCGAGCGTTTGAATCTGCCTTAATTCGCTCGAGCGGCCAAAAGCCTCCGCTCGAGCGAACTTGTAAAATCTGCAATATGAAATTTTGCAAGCCATCAAATACCCCCAAACTTACAACTTTGTTTGTCCTCAAACAAAAAGAAAAACAAATGATAGTTTAGGCAATATCAACTCGACCCCAAAGAGAAGTATCATCATTCACCAAGCTTTTATGAATTTAGATTTCATCTCTAGTATCTTACTCTTTTAACATCAAAGATAGCAAGAAAATCAATCAAAAATTTTGCAATTTGTCAAGCAAGAGTTAGGCGTTTACTTCAACCTAAAGCTAAGACCTTGAGTGGGTGTGTGATATAGTCAATTTAACCTCAAACCACCTGCAAACTCAGATAAAAGTAGAACAACCAAAATCAGAAGAATTCTCTTAAAACTTAACCCCATAAGTCCAATTTTCAGAAATCCTCTCCACTAATGTAGTCAACACCAAAATCAAAGATCAAAAGGTCTTTATTAAGGTTGTAATGATAGGCCACAGGGTGAGGGTTAAGAAAGAACTGGATATGGGAGATTAAACAAACTGGGAAAATACTTAGTGAAAAGAACATTAAAAGACAAACTCACATGATTCAAATCATAGCTCCTTCTTGGCAATATGCTCATACTTGTGGCATTATTATTGCTGTAATCACTGATGCAATACCAACACTTCCCTTAACAAAATTTGAGGTAATTCACTTTCCGCTTGGCTACTTCTTTTTCTTTTCTTTTTTTTTTTTTTTTTTTTTTTTTTTATATCACTTCCTTTCTTCTTCTTCTTTTTCTTTGATCGAACAGAGCAAACATAATACGTTTCATCATGTAACCAATTTTCTCTTTTAAATGTAACTCTCCACCAAAGTATTTTCTCAAACTATCAACGGTAGATTCATTGTTTTTCAGGCTTAGAGCGGGCATGGTTTATGTAGTTTAAAGAATCAATAAAGGCTCATGAAGGCTCAAGGGGGTTGACTATGGAAACACACCATGTAATGATGGCATGACATTTAGGACGGCTGGGAAAGCTTTTTGGTTATGCCAAAGAAATGCCTAGATCATTTCTCTAATATTTGGTCTCGACTAGGATTTCGCCTCAAGGACCCATCAACGGATTCTAGAGTAAAGCAAAATCGAACCTCCCTCTTTCAATTAATTCAACTTCTTCTCTTCATAAGCAAAATGGAATAAGAGAAAAACGACTATGTGCTCAATTGTGTTCAAGGTCAAAGATTTAAACCAAAGTACCCACAAAACTTCACTTGACATAAAAGAAATTTTTGAAAATTTTTCTCAAAACCATCTTCAATCACAAATTTCAGAGTCATAGAGAATTCAATCTTACTCCAATGCATGCTTGGTAAAAGAATCAAACAACCCATCAACAACCCAAAACTTAGAAAACAAGAGGATCAAATAATTATAGGAGTTTACACCCCCAAACTTAAACTAAACAATGTCCTCATTGTGATGCAAAAGTAAAAAGGATTGAAGAAATAAAGGAACTTCCCTGGTTTCATGGTGAACCCTCCGAGGTTTAAAAATTTTCCAGCTCTTTATCCATGCTAAATAAACCTGCATCAAAAACCAATTTATTAATACTTAAATAAACAAAGATAATAAAATAAATGAAAGAGTGAAAGATAGATCTATGGGTTGCCTCCCATAAGCGCTTGTTTTAAAGTCTACAGCCAGACTTTTCAATGATCATCAATTAGGATCTCCAAGAGGAATAAATGCATAGTTCCTCTCCATTTGCTCTCCATAGTAGTGCTTCAATCTCTGACCATTAACTCTGAAAATGTTCTCAGTCTTGTCCTTCAAATCTACTGCTCCAAAAGAGGAAACTTCATGAATTGTATAAGGACCCGTCCATCTTGATTTCAACTTTCCCGGAAAGAGTTTGAGTCGTGAATTGAAGAGTAAAACTTGTTGTCCTGGAGCAAACTCTCGCCTAAGAATCTGTTTATCATGCCACTTCTTCGTCCTTTCTTTATAGATCTTTGCATTCTCATATGCATCATTCCGGAACTCTTCCATCTCATTCAAGTGAAGAAGTCGCTTTTCACCTGCTGCCTTCAAATCAAAGTTAAACTTTTTCACAGCCCAATAAGCTCTATGCTCCAACTCTACAGGAAGATGACATGCCTTTCCAAACACTAATCGGTATGGAGACATCCCGATAGGTGTTTTAAAGGCTGTACGGTACGCCCACAAAGCATCATCAAGCTTCTTCGCCCAATCCTTTCTATTGATTTTGACCGTCTTCTCAAGGATGTTCTTGATCTCTCTATTTGAAATTTCAGCTTGGCCATTAGTTTGAGGATGGTAAGCAAGTGCTATCTTGTGCTTCACACCATATTTAGAAAGAAGATTCTCAAATAACTTGTTGCAAAGTGAGTCCCTTCATCACTAATAATAGCTCGTGGAGTGCCAAATCTTGTGAATATGTTCTTGTGCAGAAATTTGAGAACTACCTTTGTGTCATTTGTTGTTGTAGCAATTGCTTCCACCCATTTTGACACATAGTCAACTGCTAGCAAGATATAAGCAAAACCAAAAGAAGGAGGAAAAGGCCCCATAAAATCTATTCCCCAAACATCAAACAACTCAACTTCTAAGATACCTTTCAATGGTAACTCATGACGCCTTGAAATATTTCCCATACGTTGGCACCGGTCACAAGTTTTCACCAAAGTGTAACTATCACGAAAAATGGAAGGCCAAAAGAACCCACTTTGAAGTACCTTAGCTGCTGTACGGGTGGCTCCAAAGTGTCCTCCATATGATGAGGAATGGCAATGATGAAGGATGTCTTGCATCTCTTCTTCCGGCACACATCTTCTAATGATTTGATCAGGGCATCTTTTGAACAACAAAGGCTCATCCCAAAGATAGTGATTCACATCATGCAAAAATTTCTTACGTTGATGGTAAGTAAGATCAGGTGGTAAAACCTTACAAGCTAGATAATTAACAATATCAACATACCACGGAAGCTTGATCTCACATGCAAACAACTGCTCATCAGGGAATGCCTCTTGGACCACTGAATCTAGTCTTTCTTCCTCTTGCTCTAACCGAGAGAGATGGTCAGCCACTAAATTTTCACTTCTCTTCTTGTCGCGAATCTCCAAATCAAATTCTTGAAGAAGGAGGATCCAACGAATTAGCCTAGGCTTAGCATCCTTCTTGCCAAATAAATAGCGAAGTGCTGCACGATCAGTGAACACTATCACCTTTGTCCCAATGAGGTAGGACTGAAATTTGTCACAAGCAAACACCACAGCAAGCATCTCCTTCTCAGTTGTTGTATAATTTAACTGAGCTTCATTCAATGTCCGGCTTGCATAATAGATGGCTCTAAACAGCTTGTCTCGCCTTTGCCCCAACACTGCTCCAATTGCAAAGTCACTTGCATCGCACATAATTTCAAAAGGTTGACTCCAATCAGGCACAATCACAATTGGTGCTGAAATTAGCTTCTCCTTGAGTGCATTAAAGGCTTGCAAACAAACAACATCAAAGTCAAATGCAGAATTTTTCTCAAGAAAATTACATAAAGGTTTAGTGAGTTTAGAGAAATCCTTAATAAATCTTCTATAAAATCCCGCATGTCCCAGAAAACTTCTGATTCCCTTCACATTCTTTGGAGGTGGTAGTTTCTCTATGGTTGCAATTTTGGCTCGATCCACCTCAATTCTTTTGGATGACACTCTATAGCCCAGCACGATCCCTTCTTGAACCATGAAATGACACTTCTCCCAGTTCAGGACCAGATTCTTATCTTCACATCTCTGCAAAACAAGAGCTAAGTTATGCAAACAATGATCAAAAGATGTACCAAAAACTGAAAAGTCATCCATAAATACTTCCATTATATCTTCCACCATGTCAGAAAAAATAGCCATCATGCAACGTTGAAATGTCGCAGGGGCGTTGCACAATCCAAAGGGCATCCTCCTAAAAGCAAACGTCCCATAGGGGCATGTGA